>NC_140811.1:5027500-5052500 GCF_050613455.1 Vespa mandarinia | reverse complement strand
CTTTCTCACTCTCTCTCTTACTCTCTCTCTCTCTCTCTCTCTCTCTCTCTCTCACTCTATCTCTTTCTCTCTTTCTATGTATACGGATATATATATATATATATATATATATATATATATATATATATATATATATACGGCTTTCTTTTATTCTGTCATTCTTTTTTTTTTTCAAAAGCCTCGCGTCGTATGCGGGACGTATCGATCATAATTTCGAAAGCCAACCCGCCACAAGATTTATATCGGTGCCTATATCTCATGAATAAATTCGGGAGGCCGGTGTTTAGACGACAAAACGTCGATGATCCCACTCGCGAGAGATAGATGGATAGAAAGAGAAAAATTGAAGTAGAAAGAGAAAAGTTCCCTTTTCCATAGACTTTGAAATAAGCTCGAGAGCCCTTCACTGTCATGTAAAAATCCATGGCATCTCTTTAATAAAGGAGGCAGATGGATGAGAAGAAAAAGCAAAAGAGAAAAAAGAGAACAAAGAGACTTGAAAAGCGAGAAACGTCTGTCTACTCGATCCGTCTTCTCCGCAAGAGAACCGGTTCCGTGCATTCACAAATCGCAGTTTGAACTGCACTTGACTCTGTTTGTACCTGTCGTTCGGCGATAAATACCTTTGAAGACCGTTGCTAATGGAATTTTAATTCTCTTATATCTTGCATCGAGAAGAAGAAACCTCTTATAAGGTAAAAGTGCGAGAAAGAGAAAGAGAGAAAGAGAGAGAGAGAGAGAGAGAGAGAGAAAGAAAGAGAGAGAGAGAGAGAAAGAGAAAGAAAATAGTGCATAGAAGAAAATCACCTAATATGGAGATTATGCAAACATTTTTAAATATATCCCAACGAGTTTACGCGAGAATGAATATGAGAAGACCGAGGGATGAAAAGAAAAGGAACGTGAGGCCAAGGGATGATGATAGCTTCTCGACGATTTATCCATAGAAATTCTCGAATAGTTCGGAGTTGATCATCAAACGTTAGAAAAGCATTCGACCCTTCTTCTTCTTCTCTTCTCCTTCTTCTTCTTCATCATCTTCTTCTTCTTCTTCTTCTTCTTCATCTTCTTCTTCTTTTTCTTCTTCTTTTTCTTCTTCTTCTTTTTCTTCTTTTTGGCTCAGGTGTTCCCACAAAAAGATAACGAGGAATTCCTTATATCGACTGAAGAAATCACGTCAAAATCAAAGCAGAGGAATGGACGAAGGGCCGAATTAAAAAGAAGCTCACACTAAGCTGGATGTATCTCGCAAAGGCGAGGCCTTTAAGCTTCAATTCTCTTCGAAAGACGAGGAATTTCTTTTCTAACGACTACGATTTACCTCCAAACCTTTCTTTCGATCTCTCTCTCTCTCTCTCTCTCTCTCTCTCTCTCTCTCTCTCTCTCTCTATCCCTCTTTGCCTCTCTGCGATTTATCACCGACGAACGTTGGCGCCACTTAAACGAGTCGTACGCAAAAAAAAAAAAAGAAATAACCAACAAGAAAGAGTATTTAAAGACTGACGCTCTGATTGGAACTAGTATTGTTGCTGTGTTCTTGCATTCCCAGATACACCAAAAGGGTAGAAAAAAAGAGAGAAAGAGAGAGAGAGAGAGAGAGAGAGAAGGAGGGGGAGGGGAGGGAAGGAGGAATAAAGAGAGAAAGAGAAAAAAGATAGGTACCTATCGAAGTACCGGGTCACTGTATTCCTATAGTGAAGCACGCTTTTAGAGCACACTTTCCACGCGGGATTAGCAAGGATTACACTCGGTAATACTACGCCGTTTCACGAAAACGACCGAACGAACGAATTGGAACTTTTAGCATGCCTTGTTTCCTGAAAAAAAAAAAAAAAAAAAAAAAAAAAGCATGGCGTTATTACTGCGAAGTGGAAGTATGGTTGAAGAGGGAAAAAAATAGAGAGAGAGAGAGAGAGAGAGAGAGAGAGAAGAGAGGAGGGTGTTAGACCAGAGAAACCCACAAAATGTTAACGGTACAGGCAACGAGCTTTTCGTGACGCGCTCGTAGCGACGACGTTTCAGCTCGTTTTCGATGAAAGGACAAATTATCACGCGGCAGATAATTACGATGAGAGGCCGACGTTGCTGAATACGACCGTTCGTTAATAACTGCTATCCTCGCTTCATTATACGAACCGCAATTTGCTTATTGGACGTTTAGCGGCTACCATGCCAGCCAGTCAGCTGCCTACACTATGTATGTATTGTATGTAACTATCGTATTCTTCTTATATGTCATTATTTCGTCATCAATCGTGAAATACTATATTATTACATTCGAATAACTATTACAACGTTGTGATTCTGGAATTGGATATTAAAGGTATCCAATTTCCTATTAAAAAAGGCTTATAATTAGTAATTCATTATATTACTTAAAATCAGAATACGAGAGCAAAAAAAAGTACGTCTATTAAAATAATATATTGTTATTATAGCTCGATTAACCACAACGTTAGAACGATAAATATAATATTTTAGAAATTGCGTACGGTATACATTCTCGAAATCATAGGATTTTACGTAAACGTAAATTCTCGATTGTTTATATTACGTATATACGTAACGCATCGATAACTTCGAAATACACAACATGAGAAAACATAATGATAGATTAATGAAAGATTTAATGCACACAGCTATACAACGAATCACTACTTTTTGTAAATAAAAGGTTAATTATAATGCGTTCGTTGATTTTGGAGTTAATAATGTACGTGATTATTCTTGCTGAATATATAATAAATATCATGATATAACTAATGTAAGTTTTTATTTCGGAGAATTTCTTTTTTTCTTTTTTTTTTTTTTTTTTTCGTATATATCACTCACAAGGAAAGCCTGTTTTTATGAGAAAATCTTGGGCAAAATGAAATTTTTCAATTTTCTTTTAATTATTTTTATAAAGCACAATTTATATCATTACACAATTGCATCGTTGGAAATATTCACCCTTATAAAGTTTCCCGTTAAACGACCTCGTACTTAATAGTTCGTCGAATTTCCGTGAACAAATAACTCATATTGATCCATCAGTCAGAATGAGGAAGAGAGTAATAAAGGAAATTAATCGCAATGAACGTTCTAACGAACGTTCCCTTGTTCGAGAAAGCGTTGCATCGCTCGGTAAATATAAATGCGTATCTATCCTTCGCTTATGTATTTGCGTATATTATTATAAACCGCCCCTCCCCCCTCCCTCCCGTCCTGTAAAATTATACTACGAAGGATATTAAATTCTAGTATCTTTCGAAGGATCAACGTTTTGGTGTTATTAAAGAAGAACATTTACTTGAAATGACAATATAAAAACATAAAGATAAAGATCTAAAAGGATGTGTGCATGAAAATGAAAGAATGCGAATGCGATCAAATAAGATTTATCCGACGATCTTAATATACATCGATGTAATGTGGACAGCTCGTGGAACTCTATGAAGGAATGAAATAAGGACGGTCAATAATTAAACAAATAAAATACGAATATTAAGGGTACGACGATTAATTCTATCCTTGATAGAAAACCCGATGAAATTTCTTTACAAACATTTATCGTAATTCATTGTTTGTTTATACCGGAAGATCTCTTTACGAAGAGACGTAACACGTACGTACATACGTACGTAGTTGTAAGCACGAAAGTCCCACACGATTCGTTCACCCTCGTTTAATCGCGACGTTATCGCGACTTGTGCCACACGTGCATGTCATAAATTAACCTTCGTGACACACGAAAGGAAGGAAAGAAAAGAAAAATATATATATATATATATATACGTATATGTGCAAAAAGAAAGAGAGAGAGAGAGAGAGAGAGAGAGAGAGAGAAAGTGAACGACCGCCTTTAGTGAGTTTAAGGTAGCCGGAAACTTTTCCACGGTTCGTGAAAGTTTTCGTCGCGTGGCACGATGGCGCGAGGTATCACAACATAAAAATAATTCTTCTCGACAAATGTACACCTTCTTTTCTCCATTCCTTCGCCTCCTCCCGAATCTTCCCATTTTATCTACCAATACAACCCAAAGAATAGAACCACTCGAGTTTTTAATAAATTCTTTCGAAGCAACAACTCTTTCTTATCTCTTTTCTTGATCTCTTTCTGCAACGAATCAAAAATTTCTTGATATCTACGATATCTATTATATAACGTTATCTCGAAGGAATTCTCCTTCCTACGATATTCTTTATTATCGAAAATAATCATTTCAGTTTTCCTTCCTACGATATCGCATCGTAATCGTCGAAATTTATCGCAACAACTGTATTACTTTTCATCGTATTTATCGAATTCTATGTTTTCGCGTTACTGAGAAAGACTAGAATGCTAAAGTTGAAAATTCGAAAGATAACTGGCGAAAGAAAGATGTAACTCTTGGTCTCTGACGATATCCAACAGCACAGCACGTAGAAAATCACCAGGACTCACGGTGATCGTTATATTCAGCATCGACGATAACGGTCTGCGTTGGAGGATTACGGTTAAAATCGTATCTAACAGCTCGTCTCTTGCTTTTTCCTCTTCGAACGTGTACGTTTTATCTCTCCTCCTCCTCCTCCTCCTCTCTCTCCCTCTCTTTCTCTCTCTCTCTCTCATCTTCTCTCTGCGTTTTCACGTGTATGTGCGTATGTATATGAATGTTTATGTATATATATATATGTATACATATATATTGTATGAGTATACATATATATATATATACATATATATTGTATGAGTATACATATATATATATGTATGTATATATATATTCGTGTGTATGTATGTGTGTGTGTGTGTGTGTGCATGCTAGCTATCTAAATCTTCGTACACGGTACGCTTCCGTACGTTTCACCGTGGAGAGGAGAATAAGGGTGAACATTGGAAGCAAGCTATATCGATGGAACAGCGGTTGTATCGCGCGTGACTGCGCATGGTTAAACGACCCTGAGAATGTATGCGAATCTGTACGTGCTCGTACGTGTATGTCTTCGACCGATGTCCAGGACGTTCGCGAAGGAAAAGCGACGATCGGTTACAGTGCTTTGCGATTACGCCGGATGGAAGGAAGTGGGGTATGGGGATAAAGGCAAAGTGTCGAGGCTGGATCGTCTTTCCATTTTATGCCCTTTCAACGGGATACCACTAGCTTTAACATAAAACTTCTCCCTTTTTTCTTCAACAGTTCGAACGCTCTTAAAAAAAAAAAAAGATAAAAAAAAAAACTCTCAAGGATTCTAAAAAAAGGGAGCGGAAAAAAAAAGAAGAAGGACATCAAAGTATGACATTCTGTATCGTTCATGAATAAGTATTATATCGGTTCTATAATCTAAATTATCAGATTTAATGAAGGAAATGACAGGAAAAAAAATAAAAAAAGATAAAAAAAATATTGTCTCTTAAGCCACTGACTCTTCGAGTCAAAGGATTAAACTTCTCAATTCATTGAGACACTTAATCCATCTCATAGTCGATAATCAAACGTAATCGACAAAGATCGAAGTTCGTACTTGAAACGGAGTTATCATGAAATCCGTGAGGTCGTTTAGATCGATTAATTCATCCTTGCGAGACCATCAAACCAAATTACTCTTAATGGAAGCTAAGTTATTAGCAGCAAAGTCGCGGCAACGGATTCAGAATTTCTTATTAGTTGCACCATCTAAAACTATCCGTCTTTCTCCCTTTATTTTTATCTCTCTATCTCAGTGCAACATTGCATTACGTTCTCGGCGATGGTAAGCTTTCCCTTTGAAAGCATCTTAAAGTGTCTTTTGCACTAGCTTCTGCATATTTCACGAACTAGCAACACGATACGCGTAAGAATCCTCTCAATCAAGTGTTAAAAACCATCAGATTTCTTGATAAACTTAAATCAAAAGAAATGCCAATTGAGAAGAATTCAAACGATAATAATGAAATATATATAATATATATAGAAATATACATAAAAAAAATATATATATATATTACGTATATATCTATAGGTATAAAATATAAAATAATATAGAAAATATAAAATGTTTGTATGATATGCATAATATCTTATGAATTCTTTATAGAATTCGAAAAATCAGAGATATAAATAGAATATTTTTAATGACGTCAATGGCAATCGATTATAGAGAGTACAAATTTACAGTTCAACGTATTTACAAATACGTCATTTATAGATATGAAAAAAGAAAAGCTCTGTGTGTGTATGTATATACATATATGAAGACATCTGACCTGTAAACAAAGCTCTTCATTCGTACCAGGATTCATTCAGAAAAAAAGGTCGCGAACCAGTGATCTTTATCGTGTCGCATCATAGGTCTAACACGAGAAATATCTTGGGAGATAGAGAAGAACATTTTACGATCTATCCATTTCCTTTCCCTTTCCACCTACAATTTATTGATTCCGGTATGGCGTAAAGCTTTCCATTAACAACGTGCCAAGGCGCGTATGCACCAACTACGCCTATTTTGTCGATGTGCATTTGCAGGCTAGCTTGGCCTTATCTATTGTAACTAACCAATCGGTTCAGAGTTTCGCGTACTAATGCATTATGCGTTATAACCTATATATATATATATATATATATATATATATATATATATATATATATATATATACACACATAAGTGTGAAGAGATGAACGTAAATGTGAATATGACTATGAGAGAGAAAAGCTTTGCGTTTATGTATACATACAACTAATGTGCCTCTCTATGTTCACGTTATATTGACATGAATCAATAAGATACAAGCATATGCGTTACCGTAACTATATTCTCACTATCTATCCTTCTCTCTCTCTCTCTCTCTCTCTCTCTCTCAACACATTGAAATTCAATGGAAAATGATATTCCACGATGGTTTGAATCACATACAATATACATATTTTACTTCCCGAGAAAATATTGATGATATCTGAATCATTTCTATCTTCGTTCTATCGATCAAATATTTCTAACGTTTCATAATTCATAATAATAATAACAATAATTATAATAACAATAATAATAATAATTACAGCAGCGACAACAACAACAGCAATAACAATGATAATAATGTTATTATTATAATGACGAAAATGATATTAATAATACCTAACGAATAATAATTAATGATTCATCCTCGGAGAATACATTTCATTTCTAATCCGTTGAAGATCAAAGTTCATTTTAATAGAAAAACGAGCATATTTCGTCCACCTGAAGTGATGAAGAATATTAACAAATTAACCACATCTTTTGCTCTTTATTCTATTCTCCACGTCACGAAATGCATGCATTTGGAACGCTGAATTATTCAGGGAGGCTTGATATTAACATAATGGTGGTGGGGGGGGGAGGGAGGTGCAGGAGGAAGGGAGATGCAAATTCACATCATCTCGTCGTAATTGTACAGGATGATCAGTAAGATTCAATATTTACCACCAATAGAGACATGCCAGCGATATCGTGGACGTATATTTGGAATACAAAAGAGAAGTTATCTCGTTCGACGTTATTTGTTCTTTTTCTTTTTTTTTTATCGTTCTCTTCTTCATCTTCTTTCATCGATTTCGCTGTTATGTCCGATAAAATAGAAGAAAATGTTTCATATCGGGTAATTTAAATAAGAATCGTGAAAGAATATTCATCAAAAGTTGTTATAAGCAAATAAACATTTTTAATAGTAATTAAATACATATCGTACTTGTTCAATGATATTTCATTGAAGATATAAAAAAAAAGAAAAAAAAAACCAATCCTCTAATCATGAATATGAAAAAAAAAAAAAAAAGAAAACGATATTAATTTTGGCAAATCGTTGCGAGATTTTCATCGTTTGTTATTAAAAGTCAAAAAAAAAAAAAAGAAAAAAAAAGAGAAAAAAGAAAAGAAAAGAAAAGAAAAGAAAAGAAAAAAAAAAAAAAGAAAAGAATATAGGACAACAATTTTTCAATAAACGTCATTCTAAATATATTTTTGTCTCATGTAAACCAATCCACAGAGAATTCTAATCTCTTATAGATATACATTTTTTCCAAAGGCGACTGTAAAAAACGTATGAATTCGATTCTTGGATGCGGTCGCACAGAATCTGCCCTTTTTTTTCTCTTTCTCTTTCTCTTTCTCTCACTTGCTCGCTCGAAGCTCTCCCGAAGAACATCGTTTATCACGCGATGCAATCGCGAGTTCTCGTATAACCACTGTCTGCTTTCTCTTTTTCTTTTTTCTTTTTTCTTTTTTCTTTTCTCTTTTTCTTTTTCTTTTTTTTTTTTTTACTCGACTGGTGGGAAAGCGTCGCGCGGCGGAATTACGCCCGCGGAGAAGAAAATAAATCCTTCAAAGGATTATTCGTGCTTTAAGGAAGAAAAATTCTTCGTGATATACGATGTGAAGAAAAAAATAATCCAAGAGTTCGTTCGGTTATCCATGTCGCAGAATAGGATACTCCTACTCATACTCTTGACACGGTGTGTGCCACAAATTTAAAAAATAACTTCTGAAAACTTCGACGTACTTCATTTTTTTCCTTTACGAGGTTTTATTTTTCTTTTTCTTTTTCTTTTTTTTTCTTTTTTTTCTTTCTTTTTCTTCCTTTTCTTCGAAACAGATGAAACAGATTTTTGTCTTGTTTTTTTCATAGATAGAGAACAATGAATAGTTCAACGAATAATAACAAACGATAGGAAGATAGATAAAATAAAATAGAAATGAATGATATTGAAAGAATAAAATAGAATAGCATGGAATATATTTAGAATATATAAATAAGAAATATTATAAATGATAATGAAAGGAAATAATTGAAATATAAAGAAATATATAAAAATGTAGAATAAATAAAAGATGAAGTAATAAGAAAAATTGGTACATGAAGCAACATTTCAGAGAACATATGGGGAAAAATATAAAAATTAAAATAAAAGACAACAAAAGACTGAAAGACAAAAAGATAAATAGATAGATAAAGATAGAGAGAGAGAGAGAGAGAAAGAGAGAGAGAGAGAGAGAGGGAGAGAGAGAGATAAAGAAAGAGAGAAAGCTAATATCAGATGCAGTTATATACAACTCCCACTTGTGTATGTGTGTGTGTGTGTGTGTATGTATATGTGTAATTATAGAGAAACGTGTAATAAAGCGTAAAATTAAATTCCAACTCGTTTGGCCCACTTTTGTCCTCTCCTCTCTCTCTCTCTCTCTCTCTCTTTCTCTTTCTCTTTCTCTTTCTCTCTCTTCCTCCCTTTTCTCTGCATTTCGATTTTTACGTCCACAAAATTGTGAATATTTGCCAAATATTACTCGCGCTAGAAGCACGTGAACGCAACTGATATTACTTCAGGATTCTTAATTGAAAGTTCGAAAGAGCCGTCAGTGCAATTACAATCAGACAAATCGCATTTAGGAATGCGTTACGAACGAAAAAGCTCCGAGGTTCGAGCGTCGAAAGGTCACGCTCGTCCGTGGATACATGGATACATAGCTTATGACGTCATTACAACCGAGGATTTTACTAGCATACATCCCCGTACTAGAAATGTCAAAATGAAAGCTTTTAAACGAGAAACTTGGAAATATTCCTCGCAAAGCAATTCCCTTCAAAATGTATACATTTATTTCATTACCCTAATTGTAAACTAAAAATTGCCACGAGTTCTGACGAAAGAAGAAAACAAAACAAAAACAAAACAAAACAAAACGAAAAGAAAAGAACGGAAAGAAAAAACGAAAAACAACAAATAAGAAAAAAAAAAGCCCTATTGTCTCGGCTCGAAATTAGATTTTTTTCTTTTTTTTTTCGGCAAAACTAAAACGCACGTACCAAACGATTGACGATCAATCATGAAAGAAAACTTCTCACTTGAAGATCACTAAAGGTTAAAGTCGTACGCATAAAAGAACGATCGAGTATGTTTTTACGTGTATGTCAGTTAGACGCACGTGCCGGTTCCTTTGCCGTACATTCAATGGACGAGAATTGTGTGTGGCTTGAGAAGATGGAATGAAACTAAAAGAATAAAAAAAAAAAAAAAAAAAAAAAAAGAAAAAACCAGAAAAAGAAATAGGAGAGAAGGAAGAGAAAAAGATAGTCCTTCCAAGATGGGAATTATAAGAAGGGGAAAAGATCCTCATGGCGATGAGAGGGGACGGGGGTGAGGGCGGAGGAGTTAGGGTGGAGGAAGAAAAAAGTCGTATGGGAAAAGTGTGCCGAGTCGACTTTTATTACTCACTCTCACGTATTTTCACCTTCGTGCTCTCGTATCTCTATTGTTACCTCTTTGCCTCTCACTTTTTCTCCCTTTTTCCTTGTGTATCGTACTTACACGTCTCACGTTTTTATATGTATGCGTGTGTGTATATATATATATATGTGTGTGTGTGTATATGTATATATGTCTCTATGTGTGTGTTCATGACCGCTCGGGAGCACGCTCGCACGGCTTTTTTCTCTGTTCGCGACACCACCGGCAACGACCTTTTGTGCCTTCGAGCCTGGCTTGCACCACCGCTCTCCAATGTATGTATATATGTACCATCAGACTGCACATACCCTGTAAACCAAGCTGCTCGCGATAGTTACAGGCGCCGCGAGTAAAGCGAGTAAAACGGAGCGCAATTCTCTCGGATGCGCATATCGCTTTAACAATGCGCGCGTGTGTCTCGCCTACGCTCCAACGCCAAACCTGAATCGATGATATATTTTTTTTTCTTCACTTTACTCCTCTCTCTCTCTCTCTCTCTCTCTCTCTTTCATGTTTTCTTCTTTCGTTTCCAACGAGTAAAAAACACTATAGAAGCTTTTAAAAGATAAAAAAAAAAAAAAAAAAAAAAAAGAAAAAAAAAAGGAAAGAGAGAAAAGAAAAAAGAAACAAAAAAGGGAGAAAAAAAAAAAGGAAAAAAACTATGAACGAGAGAACGACTAACGAATGGCTTTATCGAGATTCGTTTCATTACTAAATCCGACGTGGTACGTTCACGCGAACGTGCCCGTATGTATCTACGTACACATCTGTTTTAATCGTGGCTGCCAGTGGTCATTTGAAAATACATTGGGCAAAAATCGAATTCATGTCCCTGTCAAATTTACTTTATTCGTTCTATCCCACTATATAACCGGTTTTAAGAACCGGTTATCGCGTGTATTTTAATGTCAGATATTCCAGACGGACATGGGAATTTTTATTGACCTGATTTCTTCATCGATTCCCTCCTCCGTATTGCTGAGTACACGCTGCGGTGACACGCGCATCCACGAACGAAATTGGAAACGACGACTTCCCGAAAGCCGATTGATCATTTAAACGACGCGAGAAATTCGTTGGGCAATGTGAACATTGTTGCCCGATGACGAGAAGTTATTTTTAAGAGTGAAAGAGAAAAAAAGAAAAGTGGGGGCAAAACAGGAAAAGGGAAGAAAGAGAAAGAGAGTTTTATATCGATACACAATTTTGTTACGTGTATCGGAAAAATAGTCACCACCCTTTGTTATATTTTCCCTATGGTCCGCCAACGTACGTATTAATACAAAAAGTAAACGTTATCGAACAAAAACGTTTCTCTTTCGCACGGAATTTACATACCTACAAATCATAAAATTCATTCCAAGCTTATCGACGAATCAACGCACATTAACGCACGCATTACGACTACCTCTCGGTGACTGCATTCATATTTGTAAATTATAAATTTTCCACAGTTATATATATATATATATATATATATATATATGTATGTATGTGCGCGCGCACATGTGTGTTTGTATATATTTAAACAGTTGTACCCATAGTTCGTTTTAAATCGACTCACGATATTTACGATTCCACTCAGCTGATTTCGTCGAAATTCTCTAATTCGCCATGTTTTATGAGCAGCAGCCTTCTATATATAATTAATCAGCAATGCAATTAATGATATGCAACGACGTTTCTGGATAACTGTTATTATGCGAGTCGCTTTAAATGCAAACCGATAACGAGAATGAGCAAAGAAAATCGAGCGATCTCGTTTTATACGGACAACGATAGCAATGTAAAATTATGTTTCGTTATTTATTGCTCTTTCTCCCCTCCCCTCTCTCCCTCTCTCTCTCTCTCTCTCTCTCTCTCACTCTTTATCTCTCTTTATACTATTATTTTTAATTATGTTTCTTTGTTTAACTTTATTTTAGAATTGTTCTCAATTATACTCAGTTTATCTTGTTTTGTAATTAACTTTAATTTCATTAGTAGCTCGTAACTTTAAATAATTATTATTGCTTGTTATTTTCTTTTTTATCTCTTTCTTTCTCTCTCTCTCTCTCTCTCTCTCTCTCTCTCTCTCTCTCTTTTCATCTTTAGTTAATCACAAGAGTAATTTTAATTTACATCTCTTATGAATTCCCTTTCGAAAGAAACTAGAATTTTGAATGATTCGTGGAGCACAGAATAAAGTAAGATCTAGACAAAAAAATCTCGAACGTTTTCTTATTACGAAATTAAAATAATTTTGAATTTACGCAATAGAAAATCTAACGATGCATAAGCATAAAAGCCAAAATAGATAAAGGAAAGATAATTGAAATTTATTTCAATTCGCTTCACAAATCAGTAATACTTTTAATGGATAGTCAAAATTTCTTTATATATATATATATATATATATATATATATATATATATATATATATATAAGGAAATATATATACATGTACCGTGAATACATTTGAGTAATGAGCGATGCTCATTAAAAAGATATTCTAATTAAACATTCGTTTTTTCATTATCGATTTCCTCCATCAAAGCACTCCTGACAAGACGATAAGCCTATAAATTCAAAATTGAAAAAAATATGATTGAAATGATAAAACTAAAAGAAAACTAACGAGTCGAAAAACTTCAGGAATGGCGAAAGTTCAGAAAATTGAACAATTTTTGTGGCAGTCAAAAAATAATGTAATGTTTCTTGTGCAAAGTTGAAATTGCTACATAATACTACTACTACTACTACTATTTCTAATAGAGAGAGAAAGAGAGAGAGAGAGAGAGAGATTGAGAGTCAAGTGTAATTATGAGTTAGCAAGTAAGTATTACCAAAAATCGTTCATTTGTGGTAAACACCGTTTAGGGAAAGAGAACACAATTATTTGCTTGCTTCGAACAACTCATAGTTTCGAATAATGCGTCACTTGTTTCAAACGTTTCAGGGATGATCGTGAATGATCGTTCATTACGGTTTCTCGAAAATCGGAACCCGTTACGTCCGGTGGAACAATTTATATGCACCTGCATACGCTAATCCTTTTCCTAAATATATATACCTACGTACATATATGTATGGATGAATAGTGAAAAACGATAATAGCTTCTGTTAGGAATACGATTAACAAAGACTATTATATATTATCTTTGTTAGGAATTTAATTACCTAACCAAGAATAATGTCAGATATTATAGGAATAGTATGGTTCTTAATTTATTTTATGTTAAGAAAAAAAAAAAAAAAAGATAATGAAAAGAAAAGAAAAAACAAATTATACTCCAATAACATAAATTTCTCTTATTGTTCTCAATTAAAAGATTATTATGGGAATAAATAAAAACAATTAAATATGTACAAAGGCACACGGCATTATTGCTTTTTACCATACAAACACATTCATATATATATATATATATATATATATATATATATATATATATATATAAAACCAATTTACACGTGTACGTAAACACATGCTGCTCTTTCCATGAACAACACTTCAAACACCTCGTTGATAAACTCAGAGCGTAGGAAGCATCATAAATTCCATTTTCGCATGCCCTGCATTTAACTTTGTCCGTGGTATTCGATACGTTATTATCGTACCGCGCTATCGGATACACGTGTTTTGGAATGTTTGCCTTTGTCCGAACGGAGCAAAGGTATTCGACACGTTCATGTAAATTCAACATGTAAATACGTGCCGCGTATGCGAACATCTTGCAAAGCCGTCGGGTGTTTCCATAATATCCTCGTATCACGTAATCGACGATCGTGAAAGACACGAGATAGCGTGAATAAGACGTCGTACATATCCGAAATGATCTTCGATTGATTGATATTCCCATAGATAAAACATTCACAAGAATATTACGATAAAGATAAGAATATCACAATTTAGTCGATATATAATATTTATATGATGAATAAATAATATTTATTTCAAAGTATTATTTTCTTCTCGAGATTTTGAGTCTTCGAAATTGATTAAATTTAAACTTGCAAACCTTAAATATACCTATAACATATGAGCATAGCTCATGAGAAATAATCTAAGTATATAAAAATAATCAGAAAGATTTATATAATTTTTTTTTTTTTTTTTCTATCAAATCCTCTTTCATAGTAAAATACATTATTAAAAACATCTATTGTAATCATAATTCTCTTTATAATACGTATACATCAGATACAATATTTATTACTTTAAATGTCAGTCACATCAATATTTTATTTATTATTGGAAATGTTGAGAATGTTGACAATGAATGAGATCCATTTACAATACGCTTGAAAAAGCTAAAAACGCATCGATCCTGTAAGATGATCTTGTAAAGGAAAAAAAAGGGGGGGAGGGCATATATTCTAAATGAAAAACAAAAAGAAAAAAATAGAAAAAATAAAGCAAAAAGTTATCTTTCGTCGTTAGCATTTACGCGCATATCCAATTTCCATTAGAACGAATCGTCAAAGTGTTTTAATGCAATCGAAAAACTAAATCGTCTCTCGTCGTCAAGTAAGTGATATACTTTCTGCAGAAGCAGCAAACCGAACACTCTCCAATTAACTATTGCGACTAATTTGATAAAAACAAACGGCGAACAGAAACCTTTTCTACTTATTTTTCTATCTTCTCTATAACAGAAGTTCTATCTATCTCTTTTCTTTCCTTAGGCGTTAATTTATCGTTAAGACAAACAACACATGAATCGTTTATTTGTAATTTAATTTATCAATTAAAAATCGATTCATACATTTCAATTTATTTTATCACGTCAATTCAATTCCTCGAAGGAATTATAATTCCTTTACGATCACAATAAAATTTTATTTAAATGACAAATCAAAATGTCGCTATTTAATGAAAGATAAAATTTCCGTGGGTGAAGTGACGAAACTGATATAAGATATGTTTGAAGATCCTTTTACTTTGTGGATTTCGAGACCATTAAGGATGGAAGATGAACGAAGTGATCGAAAATCTCCTTTGTTCATAGACAAAAGATGTTATTAGAATTTAATCAAAAAATATCGTTGACAAGGATGTCGAACACAAAAAGAAAAAAAAAGAAATGACGAATCGATAAATGAACTGAGACTAAACGGAAATATATAAACGTATACATTTAAATTACATACAATAACGTTAAAATCATTCCGATTGAATAATCGAAATGAGAACGGAAAAAAGATTAAAGCGATCTTAATTCGAGTAACACAAAAACATATAGTGATTAAATCGTCAATGCGAAGATCCGAGGAATTAAATAAAAAAAAAAAAAAAGAAAAAAAAAACTAAAATAAAATAAAATGAAATGAAATGAAATAAAATAAAATCAATATAAAAGAGAAGAAAAGAGATAGAGAATATTTTTTTCCATTTCTTTTTACTTCCTTTCTGTTTATACTCAACCCTCTAATAGCCTTTCGTGTCTCGCTACTCGTTGTGTACTACGACGAGCAATTCTTCTCCATGTGACTCAAGAAAGAATGGAATACCGTGAAATTAATTAAATAAATGGCGGACGAGTCCTAGTACGCTGAAGCAACGGACGGTAGAATAGCGTAACGACGGAAGGGTGCAATCGAGGGCAGGAAGGACGAAAGAATGAGAGGAGAATGAGGGTTAGCAAGGACGAGGATGAGAAGGGATGAGTCGATCCTATAGGCGAAGCCTTCCGCTAGATTTCTACGGATTCGAGTCAACGCCGACTATCATCTCTCTATCTCTTCTTTCTTCTTCCATCTTTTTTTTTTCACTTCGCCTCCTCTCATTATCGTAATCGAGAATAATTTTTCAGATCGCGACCCCGTCACTGCGTACAAGACCGAGTCGTCCGCAAAATTGAGGCCGAATCGGATCGAACACAAAGGGGCGTAGAATAAAAAAGGAGGGAGGAAAGAGGGAGAGAGAGAGAGAGAGAGAGAGAGAGTGAGTGCTTCGTCGAAATTGAGGAATAACGATCCCTCGGGACGGACGAAGAAACGGAGAAAAATAATTCCTTCCCATTCCCTTTTTACTTTTTCTCTCTATCTTTTTTCTTCGCAATCCTCTTCCTTCTTCTCTCTCTCTCTCTCTCTCTCTCTCTCACTCTCTCTCTCTCTCTCTCTCTCTCTCTCTCTCTCTCTCGATGACTCTCAGTGCTTTACCAGAGTGTAATAGAAAATACATACCTCCGATCGAAAAATAGTCGTTCTTCCATCGAAAAATTCCATCCTCTCACATAATTACGTTCGTCCCGATATCTATACCGATCAAAAACACTTCCAATACATGTGCTATAAAAATCTTTTTAAAACGACTTCATCCGAGCAAAATTCGATAAAATTCTATTCATTTCGAAAAATGATCGATCGTATGAGTAAAAAATTTAATAAAATATTTTAAATGGTATCACCTTCTTAAGAATAGATATCTTTTGTTTATTCAGAAATAACGAAAGAATATGAAAATAAAGAGATATGATTCGCTAAGGGAAAATCATTGGTCGGTATTGTTATCGTCGTTCATTCGCGATAATTAGAATCGTCGAATCGTCACGATAACCGAGGAAACAGCCTCGGGTGGAGACATCTTAGTCGAGGAAAGTTTGTTCGTCTTTATTGAATCCCCCCTCTTACACTTCCATCCTTACCCTTCCCCTCCCCCCCCCCCGATGGTCGCGATTACCGGACCTTTCCTCCCTACCAAACTTAGTGCCGCGAGCTAGTTGAAGAATCGCTCCGAGCTATCTCGAGCTATTCCTGAACGCTTTTCCTTCCGTATTTTCCTTCTTCCCTTTCTCCTTTCTTTCCCTTTTCTTCTTCTATCCTTCTCTCCTCCTTTTGGTTTTTCCTCATACCCGTCATCACCATTGGCTCTTTCTTCCCCTAACACTGTTTTATCCGTCCCTATATTCGTTCGAATGAGAGTTACACCTAACCATTTCTCTTCTCTTCTCTTCTCTTCTCTTCTCTTCTCTTCTCTTCTCTTCTCTTCTCTTCACTTCTCTTCTACCATCCTCCTCTTTTCCTCCTCCTCTTTTTCATTCGAGCCCTCTCGAAGATCACCTGAATTCGTGAAAGGCAACCGCTCCTTCGACGCGTACGCTTTCTGGAATTAGGGTAATTAGAGGCAATTCTGAGCTGGAATTAAAGTCAGGATAAGATTACTTCTGTTCCTCTTTCCCATCTCTTCGTTAGAGCATCCACCCTACATCCTTCGCGCGAGCGGATACACGAGAGGGTGTATACCCTCTTGCTGGCTTGTCTCTCTCTCTTTCTCTCTCTCTCTCTTTCTCTCTTTCTCTCTTTCTCTCTTTCTCTCTTTCTCTCTTTCTCTATATATATATATATGATATATATATATATATCATGTCGTTTCTTGTCATGCTCACAGACGTCGTAGCATCTCGCCGATCCTCGAACCCAGATACTCTCCTCCACGTTTCTACTACATCCTCCCACGTAAGGCACAATTATGGCGCTTAATATCTCGTTTCGTCCCATCCTCCTTCGTGGCTCGTCGTCTCGTGAATTAACGCGCGCTATCGCTCGCGGCCGTACTGCTCGTTACGAGGAGGTACCTTGCATGTAGATACGAATCACGTTAGTGGCATTACGAGTTTCAAGTAAAAGGATATATAAGAGAATGAGGAAGGAGAAGAGGATTGATGACGATAACGATGATGATGATGATGATGATGATGATGATGATAATAATAATTATATACTCCGCAAATATTTTCTTTCACGTACTCTCCACGGACTATTTCCTTTATAATTATAAATTGTTGAACGTTTTTAATCCGTTTCTATTAATCAAAAAAAATTATTTTCTGCTGATATCGAACACAATTATGAATATATTAACGAAGTTGGTATTAAGTCTTGAGAAATAAATCTTTATTATTGTATATCTATCGTATCGCAATATCACTATAATTGTTCGATTTTGATAGGGAACGAAATAAAAGGAATAGAAAAAAAAGAAGGTGAAAAAGGAGGAGGGACTCGAAAAAGAGCCGATGCTCTTATCCTGCTTTCGTGCTCTTGATATTCGAACTCGTTCGCTTAAGTAGAAACCCACTTTTAAGGACCGATTAAAAACTCTCCCGAAGAGAACGAAAGAGGGGAAGAGAGAAAGGGAGAGAGTGAGAGAGAAAGAGAGACGAGTTTGCTGATTAAAAACTCTTAAAGTGCACGCTCGAATATCGGCCAACCTCGAACAGCAGTAGAGAAAGAGAGGGAGATAGAAAAAGAGAGAGTATAAGCGCGCGCATGCTGAAAAATGTCCGAGTTTTCAACTCCAACAACCATACCTCAATCATTCTCGTCCTTCGTTCAGTTTTTTTTAATACTTCCGACGTGAAAAATCGTGATAAACGATAACGTAGTTGTATATATGTATACATAAACGCACGTATGCACCAGCACGTATCCATTGTAAACTCTTAAAAAATGAAATTGATTTTATGATCGAGTCTTAAAATATCTCATTTCGTTCTTTACGAAATATCATCTTGGAAAATCTAATCAACGAAATTAAATGAACCGTGCTAATTTCAGTTCTCTTTGTCGTTGAAATTTTTCATAAGACTATTGAGAATCGAATCGTGGCTGGATCGTTCGACTTGATCGAGATGAGATCATTGATAAATTTTTTTTCCGTCCTCATTCACTTTCAACTTTTGTTTATTCTTTCCTGTTCGATTTAGTCTTCTTCCCTACCTTTCTCTCTCTTTCTCTCTCTCTCTTTCTCTCTCTCTCTCTCTCTCTCTCTCTCTCTCTCTCTCTCTCTCTCTGTATTTCTCTACAATTTCTGTATCGGAGCACGAATGAAACTAGCACGGGATCAAAGAAATCTCTTCTAACGAAATTTGCAGGTGCTTCCATTAGCGAAAGAGCAAGCGTAAAAGCGAAAAGCAAATGTTTACTAAACAGTGATAGAAAACCTTTAGGTAAACGGTACCACTTGCCGATTAAGTAAAAAATATTTCACTGCAAAGAAATTGCAAACGTATTTGTATGAGTAACGATTTACTTCATTCTTCGGATCTTGTCAATAGTTAAAGAAAAAGAAAGTAAGAAAGAAAGAAGGAAAGAGAGAGAAAGAGAGAGAGAAAAAGAGAGAGAGAGAGAGAGAGAGAGAAAGAGAGAGAAAATAATAATACGAGAAGCTCGAGTGGCGCGTTTTCTCGTACGGAAAATCGACCTACGATGAAAAGTTTGAGGAAGAATAACCATGAAGATAGGAGCTTAAATCGCGGAAAACTTAAAACGTAGATGCTAACTCGTTCTCTTCGCAAGACATAAAAAAAAAAAAAATGTAATTTAGCTAATCGTTTTAACAAACTTTCAAATATTCAAACAAATCGATAAATTTTTCTATAGTCGAAACAATAAAAGGATCACAAAGATTCGATGAAAATCACACCTCGTATACACGCTGTCGTCCGGACGTTCACGTTGATTGTTTCAATTCTCTAATATTGACATTGCATTAAGCTCCGACCAGTGATCTATTATTCCATTAAACAGGATTTCACTCAGGGGAACGTTTAACGGGCCACAATCATTCCTACTTGTTCGTCCGTGCATTTTTCCATGCGAAAAATTTCCAACTTTTACGGTCGGATCGGTTCTCCAGCGAGCTTCATAAAGTTTGTTCGTTCGTTCGTTCGTTCTTCGAATAAAATAGGACGAATATTGGCGAAGAAACGAAGTAAAAAAGAAAAAAAAAAAAAAAAAAAAGAAGAAGAAAAAGAAGAAGAAATAGAAAGAAAAGGAGACATCTTATCGATGATTTTATAAAAGAAACGATGGTCGTACGATTACTTTCTCGATGTAAGAAAAAAGAAAAAAAAAAATAAATAAATAAATAGAAACAATTAAAAGAAGAAAGCAAGGAATAGAAAAAGCAAAAGAGAAATTCATTATCGTTCGTTGCACTTTTTCATATTAATAACAATTTTATTTCGCGCTAATATAAAGCACGTTAACGAATGAAACTTTAAAGATTGAATTATCGATTCATATGCAACAGATGTCAAAAGAAACAAACGTAACACACTTGCTACATTTCTATAGATCGCACTAACATCCCATCCATCTTCCTCTCTCTCTCTCTCTCTCTCTCTCTCTCTCTCTCTCTTTCTTTCTCTCTTTCTCTCTCTTATCCTCTACATGTGGTTTAATCAGCACGCGTTGTTTGACAAATAATTGCGCTTTACGCAACTGCCCAGCGATCACAAATATTGTGCCACTGGATTCGAATTAATCGTTACGAATTCGTCGATCCGCTGGTCTGGATACGACAATGCCTGATTTGACTCTTCTGTTCTCTTTACGTGAGTGAAATAACTCGCAATGAATTGAAGGTAAAACAACGTAAATAAAAGATATATTGAGTGTTTCTTTTAATAATGCATTATAATTCAATATGAATGTTAAAAAAAAAAAAAAAAAAAAAAAGAGAAAGAAAAAAAAATAGAATTTTACACATAGATTTACGAGCGTTTCTTGTCCGAATTTAATTAGAAATTATCTGTTTATGACTGATGAATGAATTTGTTTATAGTTTGAATGAATTTATTTATATCCATGTGATCTCACGTAGTTTTCTAAAATTCTTACAAGAAAAAAAAAAACAAGTAGGGGAAAAGAAACATCCGTCCAACAATATTTTAATCATATCGTATTCTCAACATAGTTATCGAAGTTTTTCAAATTTCACTATCGTACAATACTCAATATGCATGTATTATATAGTAACACATAGACGTATATAAATACACGAACGTACTTACATACTACGTTCACATCTATAAAGAGAATGACAGAAATGCGTAAAAGTCATTTTGTTTACCCGAAAAAATATTAATGCCGATGAAAGCACCTTAATATAGAAACATGATGATGGAAAGTTCGATGATATTCGCAAGTTTCAATCGTCAAGGAAACACATCGCGACACGAAGCGGTTTAGCGTGACGATTTATGCGATTCCTCTCTTCAACGGCATTCGAGCATTTTGAATTGTTTTGCATTTTGAAAAGTCCCGCCTGTCGCGTAAACGTCACGTAAATTATTATTTCCTTCCTTTTTTTGTTCTCTCTCTCTTTCTGTTTTATTTGTCAAAAAATATTTCCCTCACGAGCGTAATTTTTCATACGTTTTATTAGTAGAGAGTATCGAGATCGAACGTTTATTAACGAAACGAATTCTGGATGCATTATAAAATTGGAACGAACCAAACTCGTTAACAATATCACCTACAAAACGATTCACGTACAAACGTATAAATCTTTTCAATAGCGAAATTATTCATCGAATCAAAAGTAGTAAGATGGCAACGAGAGTGTCGATAAATGTAATAGTTACTTCATTTTTCAAGTGTCGTTTTATTGAAATAAACTCCTTACTTTATTGCAACACTTATTTATGAATCAATCTTATATATATACACAGACACATACACACACATATATATATATATACATATATATATTTTTGCATCACAGCTGCAAAATCTTTCTATCTCTCTCACGGTATTAAAATGGAAAATAGAAAAAGAGAGATAGAAAAAGAGAAATATCGACTGAATCATAAAGTAATAATGAAAATTCAATGTTTCCTTTCCCAGGAGGACTCGGAACCTCGCAAGAATGCGGGACCGGCTATCGTGGTACATGGTCTTCTTGATCCTGCCGACAATCCTCCTGGCCAGGTCGCTCGACAAAGGTAAATAATATCCTAGATAGATTTCCTTCGACTGATGGTCAAAAGTATAGCGACCCTTCTTCTGCCACAGACTATACATACCAAACATCAAATCGAAATCTTTAGAAAAACGTTTTCAATTCCCAATGGAGCCTACCTTTTGACAAAATATTTCGTAAAATGTTATGAGGACGTATTTCTCAAATCTATAACACACACACACACACACACACATATATTTACATGTATATTATACATATATATATATATATATACAAATATATACGTATATAAATATATATATACAATATCGATCTTTCGTTTGATTTAATATCGAATCTCTTCAATAGGATTTTCACTTGATTCAAAGGATTCGTACGATAAATACGTGCGAAAGTACCGAGGAACGACGTAGAATTTTTTCTATTTTTCTTTCTCTTTCTCTCTTTCTCTCTCTCCCTCTCTCTCTCTCTCTCTCTCTCTCTCTCTTTCTCTCTCTTTTACTCTGTCTCTCTCTTTTCGTATATAATATACGAATAACAGACGACTCGTTTATTGACAATGCGCACACTTTCATAGAAAACAAAGGCTCTTTGCACGAACGAAATGTAACAAAGTTATCGAGAAAATAGCGTTAGTTTCTCATCGGTGTTACGCGCACCAAATAATATAAATCTTTTTACGGATTCGTCTTCCTTTGTTCCTCTTTTATCCCGACCACACTCTTTCTCTTCATTTCTTTCTATCTCTCTCTCTCTCTCTCTATTTTTCTACCGTCTCTCACTTTCTTCTACTTTTTCCTCATCATTCCCCCTCACTATCTCTAGGAAAAAACTATCTCCGAGTCGTACGTAACTTCTTTCTCTCTCATCACTTCAGTATCTTTTTCTCGCTCTTTCTCTCTTTCTCTCTCTCTCTCTCTCTCTCTCTCTCTCTCTCTCTCTCTCTCTCTTTCTCTCTTCCTCTCTTTCTCTTACTCAGGAGGCTAAGAAGAATTCGAGCAGTTTCTGTCGAGCCTTTTGTAATTTATGCAAAGCTGTCAAAGCAGGAACGTCATCTTCTTCGTCTCTTCGTGCACGAAGAAACAAGGGTCTTTGACGTGTGTACAAAAAAAAGAAAAAAAAGGAAAATGAGAGAGAAAAAGAGAAAGAAAAACGAAAAGAGATAGAGAGAGAGAGAGAGAGAGAGAGAGAGAGAGAGAGAGAGAGAGAGAAAGAAAGAAAGAAAGAAAGAAAGAAATAGAAAGAGAAAGATATAAGAACGATAAAAGGAAATATCGCTAAAGGGGTTGAGGGAAAAAGATAGGAGGTAAGACGTAACGGTGTGCACGGAGAAGGGGAGGAGGTTTCAGAGAGGCGACCGAGAAGAAGGAGGTGCGGTAGATGGGTTGGACGAACGGGATAGGGATGGGGATGGGGATGGGGAGGAGGGATAGAGGATGGGAGGGAAGGGTCTGAAGGAGGAGGAAGTTGGGAGGAAAGATGCACATAAAGCGAGATTCTCGTGCGAGATGCGTCCCCACGGGCATGAATATTTTTCCTGTCCTTAGGGAAGCATCGGTCTCTCTACGGGTATCGAGCTCTTCACTCTGAAGGGTCGGAAGTGAAGTACGGAGGACAAACGGCCCTTCGCGAGTGCACGCGCCGACTAGATAAGCTTTCTTTCTTTCTCTTATTTCTCTCCTTTTTTATACTCGACGTTTCGTAGAGCCAACGTTCTTCTTCTTTAAAAGAGAAAGATAACTCTAAGAGTAACCTTAGTCGTTCCTTTTTACAAGTGATCCTTATCAGGATGACTGATTCCTATTGGGAGTTAAGTATAACGACTTTTAAGATAGTCGCTAATTCGTTATCATTAACGTTTCCTTTATCTTAATATTAATAGTATTGTAAAGTCACTTTGTAAGATATGGATCAGTTATATAGGAAGTAAACTGATAATGTGAATCTGATGAAATCTCTCTATAGTAAATCTCACAATGACTCACGATGTATCATCACCTTTGAAATCGAATAGCAATGTTACGAAAGTATCGAATGTTCTCTATGTTTACGTACGAGAGAATATCATATGTTGTATGCAACGGAGACGATCGTAGATAGAACGGAAACGATAGGTATCTAGATATGTACATTCACCTATGTTAGTACGTATCTACCATTTCGCAGTTTGCAAAGGGAGAAGAGCTAAAGGACGAAGGAAAATGTTGAGAGGAAAGAGAGTTAAGTACACGTTGATGAAAGATGTCATTGCATTGGACGTAGTCATATATACGTATTTCGATAAAAAAAAAAAAAAACCTACTGTGTCGTTTTAAAGAAAGGAAAAAAAAGTAAAAAAGAAAAAAAAAAGAAAAAAGGGTAAACAACAAAGAAAAAATCGTATTTCCATTAAGCATTTCAAATAGCAAATATTTTCTTTGATCTTAAGTATGATCTTACGTAATTTATAGTTGTACGTAAATAAAAAATAAAAGTAAAAAAAAAAAAAAGGATAATAAATAAAAAAACAAAAAGAAGAAAGAAAGAAAGATAGAAAAGAAAAACAATAAAAAGAATGCGTCGTCAGGAGTTTCTCGTTCTTTTGCCAAAAGACGGACTACAAAGTGCCGACGAGGATCAAGTACTTACTAATGTACTTTTGTCGGGAGTCACCAACCAAAGAGAAAGAGAAAGAGAGAGAGAGAGAGAGAGAGAGAGAGAGAGAGAAAGAGAGAACCTCTTCTGCCATCCCCGCGAATTTCCGAAGATTAATGTGCCGGATTTTAAACGATGCGCGATATTAAACGTCGACGAATCTTTGTCACGACCCCTTTTCTCGATCTTCTTCTTCCTCTTCTTCCTCCTACTCTTTCTCTTCTTCTTCTTCTTCTTCTTCTTCTTCTTCTTCTTCTTCTTCTTCTCTTTCTCGGTAAGAAATTATCGAACGTGACGCGAACATCTGACTGAGAACGTGCCTTTAATCGCAGGCACGTCGTGACTCTCGACGAAGGCCTGCAACCGAAGCGTTAAAGAGGATGTATTTCCGGCTATCGTGGCGAGAGTATTTTCACGCTAACTCACGAAAGAAAAGAGAAAGAAAACTGAAATAAGAAAGGAGGAGAGAGAT
>NC_140811.1:5012500-5022500 GCF_050613455.1 Vespa mandarinia | reverse complement strand
AAAAAAAAAGAGTCATTCAATAAAAAACAGAATTGTTAAGCTTCACCCGCGAAAAAGTTGGACATTCATCCATCCTACGGATTTATAAATTGATAAATCGATTTCGAAGAGTAAAGATAAATTTCGTTAGGAGAACAATGAACGAAATATAAAGAAAGAAAGAGGAAGGAAAAACGATACGAAGCGAAACGAAACGAAACGAAGCGAAACGTAGAGTAGTTTGAATAAAAGCTACGATAAGCGAGGAGCCCGATTGCGGGTGCGTTTGAATTTTTCTCGCGGGTGCCTCTTGGGTTTATGCAAATTCGAGGATAACCGCTCGACGACCGAATGTAGAGAGAAAGAAAGAGAGAAAGAGAGAGAGAGAGAGAGAGAGAGAGAGAGAGAGAGAGAGAGGAAAAGGAAAATGGAAGTTAAAAAGATGGAGAAGATGAAAATAGAACTCGTGCTTTTTCTTCTCAAAAGAAAAGACAAAAAAAAAAACTTTAATGAGCATTTGTTGACGAGTTTACAATGTTCGGATTTGGTTGAAAGTAAAAATGTATTTGTAAAAAAAAATGAAACATTTACTTCAACAAGTTAATACGATCTTGATCTTTTTATATACGTACGCATACTATTATGTTATGAATCACAAGGGATAAGATCTGATCGTGAAAATATGACCATTTTCAAGGATGTTTAGAGTTTAGACAAGGCGTTTAGAGCACAAACAGCACACGGTCGTTCTCGTTAGCACCGGTTGCTTGCGGGGTTTCCTTGATACTCAAAAGGTGGATAGGTACACGTTATTAAAGAGGATTTACTGCTTTACCTAGCAAAGAGGATTTGATGGTTACTTGTGACGACGGTCCTTCTACGTCGTCCGGAGCCTTATCCTGGACTATAAAGTCGTGAGCATTTCACTCCTCTCATTTATCACCGTTCCTAACGACAGAATTGCTCCTCGCCGGACGTTTGACGCTGGTTGTTCAATTAGCGCGTTAATCGGTCTTTTCTATCTTCAATTTCTACGTTTAAGAAAATTATAAACGAACGATACAGAAAATTCTATAATATATTAAATGAAGGAAAGCGGATTCAATTTTTTATGGTAATAAGAGTTCTTTTATCGACCCCAACGTGCCAACGACCAAATAAGATTCCTTAAATTTTCCACGAAACGAACACATTCAATATATTCTACAAAGTAGCTAAAACGTTATTAAGAAATTTTATGCATGCTTTATACTTTAACGCCCTACTCCTATTTCCTCAAGCAAGTTAGATCGGTTAGTATGGATCCGTCAGATTTTATGCTCGTACATAGGTACCTAAGCTGTCTCTCTTTAGTGCGTTATAAAACGATTTAACAGCGTGAGTACTTACTCGAGAATATAGGCATGTTTCGAAGTAAACGTTGAGCACTTTGATAAAGCGTCGAAGCTATGCGTAATGTAATGTAATGTAATGTAATGTAATGTAACGTAATGTAATATAATGTAATGACACGAGACAATTCAATACGCGGAACCGGATTTCAAATCCGTTCGCATAAATCGCGTTACGTCTGGATTCGGAAGGGGGTATGAATTAATTCTAGGATTTGCGATGATCTAACCGACATTATATGATACGCCTATCACAATGTATGTTCGAGGAGACAATACGCATCGAATATCGCAAGATACTATTAACTATTATATACCATTATTACGAAATTGTAACGCACCAATGGAACGCGTATTAGCTATCTACACACACACATACACACACACACACACACACATATACATATATACATATACATACATATGCACGCAAATTGCATACATAGTAAAACGCATCCACCCTACTAAAGAGATCTTTCGTACGAGCTAAGGTTGCTAAACGGACTGCCATAGATGAGTATATATGCATGTTGTATGTATATACACAGATATATATATATATATATATGTGTGTGTGTGTGTGCGTGTGTGTGTGTAGATACGTACGTTTGCCAGGGCATATAACAGGACCATCCTAAAACAGAATGGGTGCCGTACTTCCGTGTATACCGGAGTTCCTCTATGTACAATTCGGCTCGTGCACTATCGAGATGTGTATTAACCTGCTTCCGTCTTCGTTGACGTTGGCGCACTTTATCGAGAATAAATATGCGTGTAGACTCGTAGCATCGTGCGAACAGGGATAAAATGTAATCGTACATTCTCTTGGGACTTAACTACGTAAGTATACTATACGTACGACAAGAGATTATGGTTTAACGAAATCCATTCTGGCGTCAATTGTTTTACGATAACGACAGTATCTTCCTATAATTAAGACGTAATTCACAAAATAATTAATCTTGCTCTGTTCTATAAGTATAAATATATATATATATATATATATATATATATATATATATATATATAATATTGAATTTAAATCGAGACTCAAAATATATATAAAATTAATGCTACTTAAAATCAGTTTTCACGAAGACTTTGACTTGAATAGGAACGATATCACGATAATACGATAGCTATGTATGTACATAAAACTACGAAAGGAACAACACAAATTTTACTACGAGAGTAAAGAGGCTTCGCGACGTCCTCGAAAAAAATCCTAAAGCCAGCTAACCAAGAAAAGTCGGTACTTTCTCGCTACGAAGTGGCCCCGTGGATCGGGAATATTTCAAGTGGTAAGAAAAGAATGCAAAAATAAGAGAGAGAAAGAAAAAGAAAAAAGAGAAAGAGAGAGAGAGAGAGAGAGAGAGAGAGAGAGAGAAAGAAAGAAACCACGCCTCGTGGCCAACTAGTCGAAGTAAAGTACAGTAGACACCCTGCTACTTCTCCATCCTCTAACCATCTCTTACCACCCCTTTCTCTACCTCCTCTTCCTACTTTCCTCTCCATACTACACCACGGTACCTCGGCCTCTCGTCTCGTTGTATAAGCTTTCGCATTGTCTCGTAGAAACAAAAGGCAGGTAGCTTATGTCTCGCATTCAAAAGCTCACAAAGTTCAGTCTCAAGTGCTCCTCTTTTGCCACGAGCCCCAACCTGCGCCTTCCCTCCTTCCATCCTTTTCCTCTTCCCTCTCTTCTTGCTCTTCCTTTTCGCTTTCGAGTTTTCCACTACTCTACCTTCCTACTCTCTTTATTCGTTCCTCTCTACTTCGACGACGGAAGGATACGCGCTCATACCTACGGTCATATTTCACCTGAGAAAGAGAAAGAGAGAAACAACGGAATGGACCGTTTCCTTTTCGGCATTTTCCATTTCTCTCTCTCTCTCTCTCTCTCTCTCTCTCTCTCTCTCTCTCTCTCTCTCTCTTTCTCTCATACACATAGAGAAACACGCACTGTCGTCTCTTCGTGAAAATTGTACTTCTCTCTAATGTCGTACATCGCTTACCTTTTACCTCGTTACAACTCAACTCGTATTAATTTTCTGTTATACAGAATGTATTATTTAATGAATTTGAGTAAACGAACCAACTAAGGACATAAGCAAGATCAAGGAAGTGCTATTTGAGAAAAGGAAAAAAGAAAAGGAAAAAAAAGAAAAAAGAAAAGACGTGAAAAAGATTAAATAGGTTGTCCTCTTTCTCTTCTCACGAGACATCACTTTCGTCCTCACATAACGGACAACGCTTTGGTAGCATCGGACGCATCCTTTAGCTTCCGAACGAGCCAACCCATTAGCCTTGTCCTCAGCAACGTCCGACGTTCAATGGACATCAACGCTTTCGTTCGAACGAGCTTTCGAAGGGTTTCGAAAGCTTTCGAATCGATCGATCGATCGATTTCAGACAACCGAACGAGTGTTCGTCTTTCATACTCAATTTTCTCTTCTTTTCTTTATTTTTTCTCTTTTACTATGTTGAATAACAACATATTTACAATCTATAAAAGTTCACTTCCGAAAGATATTAATTATTCCGGACGAAGTCATCGTTTGTTACATCTTATTGAAATTCTACATGACCGAGTCGAAATTTTAATAAGATTTCGAAGTTTCATCGAATATATATAACGTTTGCTTTGATGGAAATTAATTGAAGATTAAATAGTCGTAAAACGTTGAGAACCCAATGGATCGATCCAAAACTGACAGACGAGAAGCGTCCATCCTAATCGATATCTCGTTTCCTGGACCTATATGTTTACGTGAATACATATCTATGTATAGCGTATAGAGAGGCGCGCGCTCACACAAGTAAACGTCGTACTACGCTTTTGAGAGAATAGGACGAAGGACGAAAGTGCTAACGGTCGTTATATTGGAGTCCTGCCTGCATTTCCGATGAGAATCGAAAAACTGCCTAGGTTCGGATCCAAATTTCGAAATCGAGTTAATCGGAACGCGAAACGAGTCGTTGCAACGAATTGACGAAATGCTTGAAACTTCCATTGATTCGTTCGTTCGTTCGTTCGTTCGTTCGTTCGTTCGTTCGTTGATAGATATGTAGATAGACAGTCAATTTTCGATAGAGATTCGTGAATCATAGCGGAGAATGTAATCTCGTTGGCCTGTTACCACAATGTTGCCACCTCGTTATAATACGAGGACACGATGATAATTATAGTTATTCGAACGTGCCACCGAACGATTAATTTCGCCTGCGGTAAAATGCCGCAAGCGCTTCTAGGCGTCCCTCATCGTTCGCAGGGATACGCTATAAAAAATAATGGGGCACGCAAGTTAACGCATATTCATTATACTCGCTGCTCATATTTCGCACGACTGCAATTACAGTGAAGTGTTCGTGTCCTCGTCCTCCTCCTTCCTCTTTCTCCTCTTTCCCTCGTCCTCTTCGTCGTCGTCGTCGTCGTCGTCGTTGTCGTTGTCGTCGTCGTCGTTGTCGTCGTTCTCCTCGTCATACTACTCAGAGTTATGAGCACTCGTTATCGCTTCCTCCAACTTCCTAATTAAGACACTCGCCGTACTGTCTCGTTTATTCAACGGGCGAAGATAAAAGCTCAACTATATTGACTTAAGGTATTAAATGATTTCTCTCTCTCTCTCTCTCTCTCTCACTCTCTCTAAGCTAAATAACTATTGCACATTAATGCCGATTAAAGATAAGTACGAACGATCGTCTGTAAGTAAATGACTGTAATTGGTGAAATTTATTAATAACTGGAGAAAGCTTTGAAAGAGAGAAAGAGAGAGAGAGAGAGAGAGAGAAAAGGAGAAACGAATAAAGAGAAGAGATCTTACAAGAGATTCCAATGATTTAAGCACGACCTTCGTGTAAGATTCAATGTCGATAATAAAAGTAGTTAATTGTAAGTTCTTGAACGTTCTTTTGACCACAACTACCACCATCATCGCTATTACCTTCCTCTTACATCGTACGATACTTTCTATACCAACGTTGGATATTAACGAAACCTTTGATTGCAATATCAAAATTTAATTACAGTTCTTACCTCTTCGGATTCTACAAAGTTCGAAAATGATACTTCTAACTTGCATTTCAAAGGAAACACGAGAAAGGAAAGAGACCTCTATCCCATCGTTTCTCATCGTTCACTTGAACGACAAAGTTTTAAGGTCTAAGTGAAGAAATTTCAGTTTGTCTCTTTTCTTGTATCTTGTCTTTTCTCTCTCTCTCTCTCTCTTATTCGCTCGCTTGCTTTCTCGCTCGCTCGTTCTTTCACTCGCTCGTTCTTTCACTCGCTTGTTCTATCTTTCGCGAAGACATAATTACGCGTGTATGCGTCTTATGATGAAAAAGAAAGAAAGAAGAAAATGCATCTTAAGAATCCTTTATTTCTTGAAAAAAAAAAAAAAAAAAAAAAAAAGAAAAAAAAAAGTACTATTACACTGACCCGTTTCTCGTGATACTTTTCATGCTCATTAGGAGAACGCATAATTCTCCAGCGAAAAGAACTTATAAAGGAAAAAAGAAAATAAAAGAAATATATATATATATATAAAGAGAGAGAGAGAGAGAGAAAGAGAAAAAGAATATCATGAGATCGTCTTTAATAATATAAAATGAAATCTTTGCCTGTACGAATAAAAGTTAGCGTCCTTGTTTGCCACCATCTATTCCCATAGAATAAAAGAACGTTCATAGTGATATAATATATTATTATCCCATAAAGACAGTTATAATAATCGTTCTCTTTTAAATTTGAAAATAAAGTACGGTATTGCTATGAAACTTTTTGACGAACGTACGAACGTTCTTCTTCGTGAGTTCCTGTAAAATAGATGAAATGCAAAATACCATTTAGAGAGTTAATGATCGTTCTAAATTATCTCACGTGTAAGGATCGTTTTACGAAATTCAATACGTACAATGTTTTGTAGATTTTAAACGAAATTCGATAAAATTTTGGAACTTTTACATGAGTGAAAAAAAAAAAATAAAAGAGATAGAGATAAGAATACAAAAATGAAGATAGAAATAGAGAATGTGCATTTCGGGGGTGCAATGATCGTGTCCAAAGTGAAAAGTAAGGGGCTACTGAGAAAATACCTCGTCGAATTTTGGATACAACCAAGTGGATATAGAGGATAGTCATCTACATAGAGTATGTTTCTTTACGAAGCAAAGACCACGCACGGAATGGCAGATCCTATTCCTATGCAAACTACATGTATGTATGCAGGTGGTGGCACCGAACGACACGTTTAAGGCGGTCGTAGCAGATAGGCAGACGTAATGCCACAGTGTACGGTAACATTTTGGTTCTGCCATGCATACGACTCTTTCTATCTTGCTCTTTCACTCTCTCTCTTTCTCTCCCTCTCTCTCTTTCTCTCTCTCTCTCTCTCTCTCTCTCTCTTTCTCTCTCTCTCTCTTTATCTTTATCTTTATATAGCTATCGTCCTACCAACTTTAAGCTCCTCCTACTCGCTCGTATTTTCGCATATATTCTTAAATATTATATTTTCTAGAGAGAAATTTAAGATTCGCCGGAGTTCTGATTTTGCCATGGTAATACATTGCCACCGACTCAAGAGAAAGAAGTAAACAAAAAAAAATACACAGAGAGAGAGAGAGAGAGAGAGAGAGAGAGAGAAAGAGAGAGAGATGCTTTTTTTCTTTCCTCTTCCATATTTCCACCAGCCGCGGAATTAATGATATTTCATGTTGTCGCATCTGTAGCTCCACAAGGCGATCTAGGTCGGCCAGTAAAATAGCTTTTGCCAAAAGCGTTAACTCATTTCATTCTAGAGATGTTAATAAATATTCGTTTTAAGTAATTTGATTATAAAAGAAAAAGAAGAAAAGGAATATCATTCGAACGATAATAAAACCGATATTATATAAAGACATTCAATACCATACTTCAAACAAACTCGTGATTATTCGATTAAAAATATATAAAATATTGTGTAGATACAGATGGAGAGACAGAGAGAGAGAGAGAGAGAGAGAGAGAGAGAGAGAGAGAAAGAGAGAGAAAGAAAACAAAGTTTACGGATATAACGTATACTCATTTCTTTTTTTGTTTGCTTTTTTTTTATCATTTCTGAATATAACCAGATGTTATTGAAAAAGAAGAAAAAATGAAAAAAAAGAAAACTAAGAAAGTATTCGCTTATCAAATGGCGATCATTAATTAAGATTTTAACATACAAATTCATCGGTACGTGTTTGAATCCTATGAAAATTAACTTATTATCCCCCGATAATAATTAAATCGCAATAACATAAAAGTAACGATCTAATCTGTGAATAAGCAAAAGTTGACAGACATGATAGCGCGTATATTAGCCCGGATTGTCAGTGTGATCGGTCGTTGAGGAAAACTAGAGAAAGCCTAGGCTGAGGATCGTGTTTGAACGTGTAATATCAAAAGCGCCCGCAGCGATTTGATTTCCATTGTTTCATCAGCATTGAATATCTAGACAGACCTTTGATCCAGAACAATTTTCTCTCCAAGTCGTCGACGACGGGACTGTATGACTACGAGACGACGAAGACAACACGACTTTAGTCCTCATTAAAATCTTCTAATTCCATCGAAGCTCGGTTACGTCTATTTACACTTTTAATCGTCTATTTCGTAACCACATACATTTAATAACCTCAACACTCTTTCTTAATCCCTCTCCGATTACAATTTTATCCTCGAATATACCTTCAACTACTTACCCAGGGTATATTTAATCGTTGCCTCTTCCTCCCTCTTTCTCTCTCTCTCTCTCTCTCTCTCTCTTTCTATCCCTCTCTAAAAACAATGTCGTGCTTATACGATTACATATCCCCTGCAGTCTCGTACGAGATGAAAGAGAAGGGAAAGTAAATTAGATGAAAAAAATCGATTTGTCGACTCGAATAGTCGCTCGCGATATACCATTATCCTGAAGCAATCTCTCTCTCTCTTTCTCTCTCTGTCTCCCCTTTTTTCTCTCTCTCACTCCCCTCTCTCTCTCTATCTCTCACTCTCTTTCTCTCTCTGTCTCCCCTTTTTTCTCTCTCTCACTCCCCTCTCTTTCTCCCTCTCTCTCTCTATCTCTCTCTCTCTCTCTACCATCTATGTTTATAATCCTCTTTGTTTTTTCTCCTTTCTCTTTTCTCATCCTTTGTTGAGATGCACGATCGCAACAACACGAGAGCACAAGTTACGTTGCGCTTCTCACACTATGAATAGCGATGATGGTTGATTTTTACGATGGATACATCCCTCTTTTTCTAAGCGGCAGAATCCTAGACCCACTGGTCGCGATGAAAAAAAGGGCGGTGACGCAAACTCGAATACGTACTTTGTTCTTTGCAAAATACCTTTCACGTAAATTGATGATAGAGAGCAATTTCTTTGTTATGGATACTGGAAAGCTCGTGAGAGAGAATATGAGCGATATAAAGCACTTCGTGAATATAAAAGCTTATAACAATATATTTGACGGATTGAGATATAATTGTTGAGTGGTATTAGTTTCTCATATTAATCGTACTATTTCTAAGTTAAGAAGGATGATCAGTGTTCCTGGTAAAGCTCTTACTGAACTGTTTGAAATCGAAAATTTATTCGTTCGAGTGTATGATAACTTCTTATGACTTCTCTCGAATTCAATAAATGAAGATAATAATGAAATTGGAAAAGAAAAAGGGAAAGGAAAAGAGAGATGCTAATAGGTCGTAAATCTTTCAGAAGAATTCTTATGAAATATTTAAATAATTTCACGTCCTTGTTCTTGTTATCGTATTGGCTCATAAAAAATTGTTATCTTAAACGTACACTCCATACGAACGTTCTTGGCATGTTTTTCTTTTTTCTTCTTCTAAATTGTCTACTTTCTATATTTATTTCTTTCATCCGATCTAATACATTTTCAAAGACCACGTGATTATTCAAGAAAATAACTAAACTCTAACAATGCTGGCAATATATTTTTTATTCAGATAAATTTTCTAAGCAAGAGTGTTCAATAAATTTCCAAGGATAAACATTTTGCTATAACGATATATTACACTTAAGAGAAAGTCCTGTGAATCGCTAAGGGTGCATACATATGGATCAACATCCTTCATTGATCTATAGAATATCCTTCGCTCTATTCCTCTGTTATTATTTACCATGAATACGTAATCGAATCTAGCGAGAAATTTCCGTTTTGCTTTGAAAGGGAGACAGATAAAAGAAAAGCATAAAAAAAAAAAAATAGAAAAAGAAGGAAAAAAAAAGGAAATTAAAAACCAAAAGAGATAGAATGAGACTGAGAGTAAGGTAATTCGAATGGAATGCATTCAGCTCTCGTTACAGAGCTCGGTGAAACTCAATTCATTGGTCTGTTTATTCGCGAACAAACGCCTAGACGTGCACCCAGTGCGATAAACTTTTCAAGCGCCAATCGAATTCAAGACGAGACGCACGCAAGCGAAGCAACGAACTTCGAGATGGTCTGGGTCGATTGTGAACGAGTTAAAGGGGTGGTAAAGCGTGATAGAAGGACGTGCAGCCGTCGCCTCGTCGCCGGTACACGGAGAAATTTCTGCGTTGAATCGATGCACCGACTGCGTCAAGGCTTCCACCTTCCACCCTCACTACCATTCATCCCTTT
>NC_140811.1:4995000-5007500 GCF_050613455.1 Vespa mandarinia | reverse complement strand
TACGGTTGAGTTTTCATCTTGAACATTCTCATTGACGTCAACGAAAGTTGGCAGAACAAAAATCAAACTAAGATGTAAACCAGTACTGGTCTAGAAACGATAGAAAAATTGTAGATAGAGTTCTACGATGGGGGTCGAAGTTTTAAGTCGAGGAAAAACACGTCGAACGTTTCCGGTTAAACTCTGTCCACCGTAAAAAACTTCAAACGAGTAAGGAACTCCTCTTTGAGAATAAGAAGGAAGATTCTTCGCGAGTAACGGGAAATCTATTGAAAACTACTGATAAGTTGATGCTTGACCCAAGGAGTTTTCAATGGGGACCACCAGCGGCCTTCATCGAGTGGATTAAGTTGTCTTCTCGTACAAAATCTTCGATCATAATTTGGATCTGAAATCTGATTTATTCGAAACCAGACAGAAAAAAATTTAACAAGAATGAGAGATAGAGTAATAGGGAAATCGATAATTCTTTTCGTTACTCGAATAAAAATCTAACACCATAAATAGGTATGGTTATACCGGAGAAACGTCAATGTTCTTTCTCGTCTATAAAATGAAGAAGGTTGTAAAGTAAAACGGCTAAGGTATAAATATAAATATATATATAATAATATCAAAAATGGTTTATATATAGGTAAATATGTGTGTGTGTGGGTGTGTGTGTGTGAGTGTTTATTCCGGAAGAAATCGATATTTCAAGGATGATATAGGTAACTAGGTATCACGATAAGCGCCATACAAATATGTATTATTATGCGTAATCCAAGAACTCAGCCCTTCGCATGCTTTATACCGGAAAAACGACGTCGAAACGCGACGACCGTGATTGGCTTTCGTCGGTTTATGCCTTATGTTTTATGCATTCTCTTTCCGCAATAATCTTAAAACGGTAGGGGAGAAGAAACGAAAGGAATAACGGTCATGAGCAAGAAGGAAGAGGAATGAGGAAGAAAAAGGAGGGAAGTAGTAGGAGGATAAAGAGTAAGGGAGGTGAATCTCTGACATTCCTTAGAGACCCGGATTATATTTCCGACTATCGCAATTTTCTCGTTCGTGCGGATATCGTCATCGTCTTTTCTTCAAAATTGTCTTACAAGTTCGTTTCGCTGAAATGAATGTACATAGGATATGAAATCGACGATAGACGAACGAGAATACATATATAGTTGTATGTATATATATATATATATATATATATATATACATATGTACATATACGTGGTTTTCGGGGTTTCGTTCCCTTCGTCTTGCAAATTCCGTAAAGCACTCTAGGGATTCAACGCGTGTATCGCGAATACTCGAAAATTCTATTTGCGATCATTCATCCTTCTGTATAATTAATGCAATACTCCGTAATTGCAAGTTATTCGGTATATCAAATATTATGTATAATGAGATTATTGGAATATAAATTCTTATAATTAATTTATGATAATAAATTATAATAACGGATTATCTATGCATGTATATATGTATATATCGTATAAGACAGATCTAGATACGTATATGTTCGTATCATTAGTTAAATTCTTTTGAATTCATTCACGTTCACTTATCGTACGGCGAAAATATAAAACATAAACACAAAGTTATAAAACAATACGAGAACTAAAGGTGTATATATCTAAGAACGAACGTGTATTTCCAAGAACTTGTTTATACCTTTATTACGTACTTACCCAGAGGACGTTTGAACTTTACTCTCGAGCATGTTTCATACCTTCCGTGTCCTTCTACGAGAACACACGTTACGCGGAGAGCAAATAAAACATGAAAGTAATTCAAGTTAACGATCGTGTTACAGATCTCGTGGATCCGTCGTCGTGACTTCCATGTCCTAACGAGTTCAACGTTCACGTACACGAACGACGAGCGGTTTCAAGTGTTACACGCCGAAGGTTCGGACGATTGGACTCTTCAAATCAAATACGTCCAAGAAAGAGACAATGGGACCTACGAGTGTCAGGTAAGTGGTCACACCCATTCTAATTTCACGAAATAGATATTATTAGCACGACCATTTTATACGCACTTCTAAACTCATTTAATCAACAACCATCGAATCATTCTAATTTCATTCCTTTCGAATATCTTGAACAACGATATTAAATAACAAAAAGGAAAAGATAAATGTTGTTTTATATTTCATAGAATAGAAAAAAAAAAAAAAAAAAAAAAAAGCATTTAATTCTTTAATAGATAAGATAAAGCGAGAACACACCTTTGTAATCTCTTTAATTAAGGATAGTAAAGAATAAAATATTTCGACGAATTGAAATGATGTCAGCGACCAAAAAAAAAAAAAAGACAAAAGAAAGAAAGACAAACAAAAAAGAAACAAACGTATATCTGTCGGAAGAGAAAGAAAAAGCAAAGGGAGGGGTTGAGGAGGTTGGAGAGGAGAGAAGAGGAGAGAAGAAGAGAGGAGAGAAGAGGAGAGAAGAGGAGAGGAGAGGAGAGGAGGGAGGGAGGGGAAAGAAAAATGAAAAATAGTACTCGCATCTCTGGGCAGATTTTTACTTCGGTTAGATGTGTTTCCAAGCTGTGCTAAGTAATGCATATAGCTGGAAAAAGTATCACAAGATGCTCTTTCGAGAGTTTCCAAAAGAGTAAAAGAGAGAGAGAGAGAGAGAGAGAGAAAGAGAGAGAGAGAGAGAGAGAGAGTGAGGTAAGAAAGACCGGTGACACTCAACGGATTAAAGTGAAACGTAAATCAAATTGTACAGAAAGCTAGAATGCAAAGGCCGCGAACGTCTAAGCTCCGATACTCACATTGAGCTTTCGAAAATATTCGTGCTTTTCTTCTCCTTCTATTTGTATATATATAGACATATATATATATGTCTGTATGTGTGTGTGTGTGTGTGTGTGTGTGTATATAAAGTATGACATACATTTTTCCGTGCAAGAATAATGATATAAAAAGCTCGAAGAAAAAGAAAACTGCGAAATGAAAACCGAAGCTTCCACTCTCACTTTGTTTTCTCTATATATCTTGGTTTTTTTTTTCGTTCTATTTTTGTTCCGATAAATTCTGAAAAAGAAACGATAATATTTCTAATCTTTCGAAACTCGCCGAGTTCATTTATCTTTTTTTTTTTCTTTTTTTTTTCTTTTCTTTTTTTTTGTATTAGTTCCATATCAACGATCTGTGTAACTTCTTCCGATGAACTTGAAGAAAGTTTTACTTTATATCGCCAACTTTACTTTTACCAATTCTCTTTCTCTCTCTCTCTCTCTCTCTATATATATATATATATATATATACATATATATATGTGTGTGTGTGTGTATCTATAAGTGTACGATGTTCGAGCATAACTTTAATCAGATTTTAGAAAATAGTTAAAATTATTTCATTCTTTTTATCTATATATTAATTGATATATGTACCTGTTATGTTGAATATTGGTAAAAACTTTTGTAAAAAAAAAAAAGTAGAATAACCCGTTAGATCGGCTTTCTTTGCAATCGAATAAAAGATTCAGAATCGAGATGAAAGTTAACATAATGTATATCTATTTGAGTCGTCTTAACAATGCGATGCAGTACGAGCGCCAAGAATAATCTATTACTTGGCACGATCTGAGAATATTATTCTTTCGATTCGTATCATGACCGATAAAATGTTAAAATTTGTCCTGCCATATCGATCAATAAAAGAAATAGGAAGGAATATGAAAACTAGGTAAAGAAGGAAAAATGATATCATCTCTCTTTTTATTATTCGTCATTTTCTTATTTATTTATAATGATAAAAGAGAAGAGGAATTATTTGTATTGTAAAATAATTAAAATTCTCGGATAGTTGTCAAGGGAAAACAAAACGTTGATGTGAAAAAGCCACAGTTCAATTCAAACAAATCGATGGAATTGAAATTTCCTCGTATATATCAACGCTACATAAATATACGTGAACGTGTCCGTGAACCAACGGTTAAACAATGAAATGTTAAAGCAAAACGCTTGAAAAACGTCAAAAGTATGGGCTGGTAACACCGGGTGTACTCGAGTGCGAGAGAGCGACCCGTAACTGTACCGTTTAATTGTTATGCATGTACATCTGTCTACGTGACGTATAGCTGCATTTACAAAGTGCAATTCGCAACAGTTCATTATGTCGGTGGAGAGTCTCAGCGGTCCATAGGATAGTCGAGGTCGTCGTCCGTTTGAGGCCACGGGAACGAGAGAAAAATCGATAGAGCCAAAATAATTTAGCAAGAATTAGTCAGATTTTAATAAATTTAACCTTTTTGAATTTATACTTTATATTTTTTAAAATCACATTCATTAATAATATTGATTTTTTTCCTCTTAGAAAAACTAACTTATCTAAATGTTATGATCTAATCAGTAAGTGAATTATTAATATATATCTAAGTGATTACTTTTTTACGTTATTATTTTTCGATTTTCATATATAAATGTAATTATTTTCATATATATAAATATTGATATTTAATTGGTAGCAAACTTCGTATCAACTTGCTGTATTAAGAAGATTACGATGTCGCTGTAGAAACTATTTAAATGATAATAAAATAAAATTAAAAAAAAAATGCATTTGAAATAAATTTTATACATATACATATATATATATATATTTTTATATAAAATAAATACTTTTATAGAAGTATGTTATTAGGATAGAAAAAGTTTTCAGGATCCTTCGATTCTGATTAATTAAACAATTAGTTAGACGCCTTTAGATACGTGAAAAAAAGAAACTAGATAGTTTTAATTACTTTTCAGCATTGTGAGAAAACGAGAAGAAAGTATTACCGTAGTAATTAGGAACGGTGAATATATTAACGTCCTGAACGCTTTTCTTGGTACATGAAACTGTACGTATGTACTAACGATTAAACGTAATTGAAAATGGAATAATGGAAACCTTTAGAGTAATCGGGAACTCGTCGCCTCAGGTTACGTTCGTGACACAACGAAGGGAGAATGCCTCGTCAAAGGCTATAAAGAATTTTAAAAGAAGAGAAGAAAAAGCTTCTCTTCTATGCATAAGATAAAGAGAAAGAAAGAAAAAAAAGAAAAAAATAAAGAGAGAGAGAGAGAGAGAGAGAGAGAGAAAGAGTATCTATCGGTTTGCGTTTTTCAAAGCGCCGAACTCGATTCTCGATTCGATCGATATTCTCGTCTCGATTCTGTCAGAACATTTTGCATTAAAGTTTACTATGTAAACTTCAGATACGTGTCGAATGGATAACGACGACTCCGAGATATGAATTATGATATCTTCGCTCGTTACACTATCAATAAGGATTTAATCCTTTTCTCATACATATATTTTTATGAAAGGTAATTAAAACTATCATCGAATTCTTTCGTATAATTTCTTTCGATTAAACTTATTGTTTATTTTGATTAACATTTTTATCGATTAAAATGATTGATAAAATGTTAAAAAGGAGAAAAAAAACATTGAATTGCGAACGAATAATTTCGTAACGATGGTGTAATGTAGCTAACCGAGTGTATTTGCCAAATGAAATGAATGCCATCGTTAACGGGAAAATAATCAAAGCGAAACTTTCGTGCATTTCGGTACATTATGATTTTCACAAATGAATCCACTATCAGCTTTACGCACAAAACTTCATTCTTATCGTTTATATTAACGTACAAATGTTACAATGAGTTCAAAAAAATTTAATCGCATGAAATTTTCCACAAACGATATTCTGTTTTTACTCGCAGATGATAATTGTATGCTCTTTGAAATGGAGTAATCATTCTTTTTTCTTTTTTTTTTTTTTTAACTGAACAATCGATTCAATTTTTCAGAATTATTTAATTTTTTAATCAATTTGCAGCATTTAAAAAATTGAAATTCTTTAGAACCATTCATTGCAACAATTTCAAAAAAGCGTCCGATCATTTTTGCGAATTAAAACTTTTGCAGAATTTTAGATGATCGAACGCATAAATTGCACGATATTTTCTTATTTTATTTTCTTTGAAGACAAGAAAAACATTCGTGATCGCTAAACTTCTCGTTGAAATAAAAAGCAACGCGATGAGACAAAGCAAAGCGGCTATCGTAAATTCCATAAAGAGCGCTTTAGCAGAGTCGTTAGAAAACCACATTACACGGTTTAGTACGTCCGACATATCCAGCGCTATCTCGAAAATATTATAACATAGAGCCAATGTAAAAAAATGTAGTTTCTGTTGTCGTCGTGTGACGTTGTCTCGTCCCAAGATGATAAAAATGAAAGAAACAAATGTCACATTGTTTGTAAAATAAAGAGATGATGAGAAGAGGAAGTAGAAGGAAAAAGAAAAAAAGAAGAGGAAGAAGAAGGAAAAGGAAAGAAGAAAAAAACGACAGATCCTTTTCTTTTGAAAGAAATAAGATTCTCTCAAGATGTGTCTTTGTGTCGATGTTGCGAGAGAAAAGATGCTTGGTACTTTTTAACAACTTCTTACGAAGAAACGCAAGAGTTTTCTTTTCCCATGAATACAGAAAATTATGTGGCAGAACGATGTTTGTTACGTGCAGCAAGAAAAAAGAGGACCTGACACGCATTCTCCAGCACAGCTACATTATACTCGCTTTTATCTGTCTTCGTCCTAAACCTAAATGAAATTTTTAATTTTGCAAAACAGGAACGACTATAAAAGAATACGAATACAGACTCAGCTAGACTTTTCTTCATTTAGCTTGTGAATTCCAACGAAAGAAGAGTGGATATAAAGTGCGAGGAGGAACAAGCTTATACGCGAAATGACATTTGAAAGATAAAACGCGTAACTCTTCATATAAAAGGAAAAATATGTAACTTATCTCCATCGAGATTTAAATTTCAACAAGAAAATTGAGATATACGATATATAATAAATATACTCAATATTTCGTTCTAAAAGATATGCTATCTTATATGTATATAATATATATATATATATATATATATATATATATATATATATATATATACACATTTTCTTTAACGATGCAATTTATTTTTTTAAAACGAACAGTGCATCTTTGTATTTATATTATTCGTTATTACGTGGTTATTTAATGTCACTTTATTTTCGACGATGTATTTATTTATTTATTTATTTATTTATTTATTTATTTATTTATTTATTTACTTATTTGTTTGTTTATTTATTTATTTACTCATTTATTTATTCATTCATTTATTTATTCAAGCAAAACCAATCTAAAACGCATGTGACAGAGAAAAGTAAAATTTGGCAAAATTATCTTAGAGGCAAGTATAATTTCGTTTAAAGGACTCGTTTAAATCGTTCAAGCTCGTCTTGATGTTTATCTAAATACCGAGAGCTATCGGATAGCTATGATACTCGTGTGGAAATTGGATCGCTTATGGTGCCACGTAGAAAACGAGCAAAGTCTCCTTCGACGCAGCCTCGCGTTCTCCGTATCAAAGTCTACGGTATCATCGTAGATAAGGACTCGTTAAGCTTTCGAGGGTTGAAACTGGGAATAGGTTTGAACTTTGGTTCGAGCTTGAGAGTCACGGTAAAACGAGATTTCAAAGGCTCCCTCCTCGTTCCGTCAGAGTTCGATTTCACGCGATCCTTTGTACGTAGTACGACGACAAGATTTCTTTAACGAAGAATATCTATCGCGACCACTACTTTCAATTTTATCTCAGTAAAAGAGATCTCTTAAAATTTACAAAAGAGGAAAATGTTCGTCATAGTGATAGAAACGATTTTATCAATAAATCTGTAAGAATATTCGTCCTATGACTTTTCCTTCCTATTTTCTCTCTCTCTCTCTCTCTCTCTCTCTCTCTCTCTCTCTCTCTTTCTCTCTCCCCTCCTTCTCTCCCTCTCTTTCTTTACCTACATATATTTATTGATTGATCTATTATTTCTTTTTGTTCAACGACAAAGCGAACTATCTCTTTCTTTCTATGTATACACGTATGTGTATCTGTGCACAAAGGAAAAATGAACAAAACAAAAATAAAATTCTATTTTCTACGATTTCATCTCTTTTTCCTTTTTTTTTTTCCTTGAATACTTTTTAGATTGAATACAGGTATATACATATATACATATGTACATATATATATATATATATATATATATATATATATATATAACATGTAGTAATGTGTATATATATGTGTATATAATATGTGTATATATATATATATATATATATATATATATAAAATACCACTTGGAAGTAAAGCGGAAAGAAGCACGTAAACATAGATTAAGGGACGTATCTTTAAAAGCAAGTGGTCCCAAAATGAACAGAGTTTTGCCATTTTGGAATAACAGTAAGAAGTTAAGTATTATACCACGATAACAGATTTTATCGCTGTAGAACTGTTTGATATGACAGCAGTAGTACGAACTCTTGTTATTTCTCTTTCTCTCTCTCTCTCTCTCTCTCGCTATCTCTGTATATATTCTTTCTCTTTCTCCTCTCATGAAAAGGAGATAATATAACTTTTCTGATACATCCTTTAACGAGGTGAGAATTTAACGAAAATAATTGAGTCAAGAGAAAGCAAAAATTAATTTCATTAAAATTTACAAACTTTACACTTGTAATATCTAAAATAAATCTACTTGAGAATGATTGTCTTAATTACCTTTATTTATATAGATCGATTTTTTTTTTTTTTTTTGGTAAATCCCCGTAGTAAATAATTTAGAAAGTATATATATATATAAGATTTATAAATATTACTTAGAATTAATCCGTAGAATTTTATTATTCGTTGAAATATTTAATTAACCTAATTGAAAGGGAGAGGATAACGTAGAACGGACAAAAAAGTCTGATTCTCGAAATTAGTTCGGACAATGGATTTGTACGAACGATACGAAATTAACGGCTTTGAACAACTTGCGCTGTCCGATAATTAAGTATAAAACGTGCAACGCGTACCAATTAAATGTACCCTTAACTTAATTACAAAGAACAGAAACGATAGACGAAAGATAGAAAATACGAGACGGTTAGGTGGATGAACCTGAGATAGTAGGTGAATCGTGATCGTGATCTTTCATGCTTCCTGCCAATTTAAAACTTTTCTCTTGGCTTCCGTTCGCCCGACTTATGTTCTTATCAAAAATCTTCACTGCCGTTTAAAGAAAACTTTACGTGTCAATGAAAAACGCAAAACAATATTCATTTACATATGAATAATATAATATCAGTAAATACATTTTATATCTGTATGTTTAGATTTTTATCTTTAAAGGAAACAATTTCGTTTTTTCCATTTAGTTGAAAAAATTGTTATTGCATTTATTATTTGATATGTTCGTACAAAGGAATTATATGTTCTCCTTTAAATTACAATTTCTCTTACAATGCAATACCAATTAACTTCGATGAATTGTCCGTTGACATATCAAGTATGTTCAAGCATTCCGTCGTCTCGTAACGAAATTATCAGCAGTTATGTACGTTCTGTCGCCAAGGGATATTAGCTCATCCTCGTAAAACAATAATACGCGACAATGCTTATGAGCGCATACTATCCTTTCAGGAGATGCAACATCGTCAATTAAATGCATATTCTTGTTGGTACATTCTCATTTATCTAGTCATCAGTAAATTACTATTTTCTACGTCATATCAAAATCAAAAAACATTTTTTTTTTTTCTATATAAAATTTATCTTCTCTCAACGTTTTATCTATTTTCTCTTAATTATAAGACGGGGAAGAATATTGGATGATATTAAAGAAAATTAAATAGGAAATACGATCTCTCGTGAATTCAAGAATTCACTCATTGTAGGCATCTCCGAGCGTCTATGTAAATTAATTAGAAGTTAAAGCAAAGATTAAATTAATTAATAAACAAAAGGAAGAATAAGAAAGAATTCATCGAATGAAATCCGTCTCGTAGCTGAAAAAAGAAAAAAAGAATACAAAGATATGAAAAAATTTGTCGAGATCAACGAACGATTTTATTATATTCAAAAACGATATCATATATGAAGTAATAACATTATATTTACAAACTTAGGTAAAACGATTGCCGGAAGCAACGTCAAGTAACATAAGGTGTCCAACACGTTTCACTATGTCATAATGAAATTACCAGTTGCTCATCGAGTTGCCAAGGAATATTAGCTCGCGGTCATAAAACAATAACTACCCGATCGTATTCCCTGATCATTAATGCAGACTGAAATTTCCCAAGTTCCAAGGTATCCTTAATCGTCTTCATCCCATCTTGTATGTATATACGTAATATATATTACATATACTAGCTTACCTACATACACCTACACATAACTATTTATCTATCTATCTATCTATCTATTTTATCTATCTATCTATCTATATATCTATCTCATCTTGGCCCGACTTAGAAAGATGGACATGAAGGATCTCAAGTTGAAATCCAATAACCTACAAAGTCCTTTATAATCTCTCCTTGAATTACTTTCTAAAGGTGCTACAGGCTGCTCGGTCTGCTGAGAAAAAGAAGAAAGCTTTCCAACTAATCTACAGTGGACGGGGTGACTTCACTGGACCGATGCTACCTCATTACGTTCTAATTAAGAACGCCTTTAATTTCGTAATACTTATCTATCAAACTTTGAGGAAAATTTCTGAAAGACCATCAGGAAATAATATACTGATAATAACATTGATTATTATGTATTCATCGACCGACTAGACTTTTAATATCCATTAACAAATAAGGAAAACTATAAAGAAGTCCAAGAGGTAAGATAATGAATATCTAATCTCGCATAACTTTTGAACATCGGTAATATTTAAAAAAAAAAAAAAAAAAAAAAATGAATGAAATAATCGATGAATTTTTTCCACATAAAGATAAAGAAGTATATACATATATATATATATATATATATATATATATACATATATGTAAAGTCACTTGTTTTCAAATTTAACCGATAATAAAATTCATCGGGATAAGATCAAACTATAGATCTTTATGAAATTATGAACGACTACCGACGATTTTAAGAACGAACACTTTTTAATTTCGAACTTTTTTTTCTTATATTTACCGGGCACGAACGTCTGTCATAAGTTCATAAATCGTATTTACCCGTTTACATATTTCATGTTGCCATGAGCTGGATAGGCACAAGGATAGAAGGGAAAAGAGAAGAAGAGCGGCAAAAAATTCGATTAAAGTAGCAACTCGAAGGAAATATGGAGGGAAAGAAGTGAAGAAGGGAAAAAAAAAAGGGAGATAGTAGAGTTCAAAAGCAGAGAGCAGAAAGTTTAGCCACGAGCTAGAAATACAAGTAGAAGTTGAAGTAGGAGTAAAAGAGGACAAATTTTGTGATCTCTAAACACAAAATCGAATGGACTTTCCGTTCCTGTTCTTTGCTTTCTTTAAACTTCAATACAGATGAAAGCATATAATAATACATATTTCAACTCGAATGACTCTCTCTCTCTCCCTCTCTCTCTCTCTCTCTCTCTCTCTTTCTTTCTTTCTCTGTCTGAACTTTTCTACATATATATTTATTTTACCCCAAGAGATGCTTTCGTCGTAGCTTCAAAGGACTCGAAATACCTCAGACGTATTTGAGGCTCAAACGCGTGTCTTCCTATCTCTATTTCACCTTACCCCAGAAATGTCCCCACCCCACCCTCCTTATTCTCACGCCAGTTTCTATCCTCCTTTGCTTTCTCTTACACTGTCTTTCGGTAGACACTCTACTAGAGCCGAGCTACCACCTCTCACTCTATATATATATATATATATATAATATATATATATATATATATATATCTTCCTCTATCTTTCTCTTCTCTCTTTCTCTCTTTCTCTTTCTCTCTCTCTCCTTCGCTCTCATTTTCCAAGCCGACACGTACACACACAAATGCGAGGATACGTGTACGTGTATCCGCAAAGTTGATGAAACTTTCGTCTCTGCGACGACCGCAAGCCGTGCGAGACTGCTTTTGGACCGCTTGTTTCCGCATTTCCAGAAAGGACCGTTCCTTTTCTCGAAAAGTCGACGTTGAGTCGCGCCTGGATATAATTGGATCGGCTACTCTTGGAATTTTTTTTCGCTCTCTTCCTGTCTTTCTATATACACACACACACACACACACACATATATATATATACGTGTATAGAACACACATTCACATAAGTATACAATATATATATATATATATATATATATATATATATATATATATATATACGTATTACTCTTTCCTCTTCACCAAAGTCTCGCAAGTTGGTTCTTTTTCACGAAGTTCGCTAGCAACAAATTACACATCGTTCTCGTCGTGTCACATTGAACGTTCTACAGAGAGACAAAAAGGAACGCCATTAAAAACTCGCGCGTACGTAGTACGATGTTTAGTCGTTTCGAACGATCAAAACGAATGAGAAGTAGAAGAAAAGAGAAAGACGTGGATCGATTTTCTTTCTTATCCTCTCCTTTTCGTGTTCCGTGAGAACGAACTTTCATCTAGCTACAACTCGAAAAGATACCTCTATACTCTCCCTCGTTCTCTCTCTTTCTTCA
>NC_140811.1:4980000-4992500 GCF_050613455.1 Vespa mandarinia | reverse complement strand
CAATTCAACGTCAAAGATTTTTCCGAGGTCGACATTATTTTTTCTAAACACGATAAGGAAGCTATAAAACGTAATCGTCATTTCTCAAATAAAATAGAGGGGTTTTTTTTCACAGAAACCTTTATCTCCTTTTTTTTATTTCCTTCCTTATTCCAGTTTGGATAAATGCAATGTCGTTCTATAAAAACGAAGAAAGAATGAATGAACGTTGGTTAAAGAAATGGATGGATTTAATGGTATTAATTAAACCGAGGACGTTTCTCTTCTAACGTTATTTATTGTTCATCTCGATTGCAATCTTCGAAGGTACCGAGATCTTTTAAAATTTCATTTCATTCAATAAAATGATTACATTATCTTCGAAAAATTTATACTTAAGTCGTGAATATTCTAAGCTATCCATCAGAAGGACGATATTTTCTCGTGTCCGAGTATTTGTCAACGAACTTCCTCCGTAACTACTTCGTTAAACGCCTTGAAGGGGCTGTCTCTCTCTCTCTCTCTCTCTGCCTCGTAAATTCCTATTTGCCAACTCCGTTTTATTTGCTTTGAACGAACGTCGACATTTGAGGTCTAACCGCTAGTGAGAAAGGTGCATACGATTCGACTTAGAATTTATTTTCTCTTTGGCGCCGAGAATGACGTTCTGTAATAAATTTTGTTTAACGATTTAGTCGAGGAACGACCGTAGGCTGTCTTTTTCTTTTTTCATAAATTTTAACGAGAACGACGTTAACGATGGTAGGAGGAAGAGGAGAACCTTCTTGAAACCGAACGTCATTCGCTTGCACACGTAATAAGGCTGGTCGACGTCTGGGCGCCGTGGCGCACGCCATCTCATTAATATAGATACCCTTTGATGAGTAGTCGACCGTTTCTACGATGGATCCTTGAAACCGTACTAGCGGGTTAACACATTTGCCTGTTTAGTACTACCTTCTCCGTTGGTACGTCTATATAGATATGTATATATGTATGTATGTATGTACGTATGTATATTTACTACGAACTACATCGCAATTTCCTGTCGAAGAAGGAACGTGCGTATCCGCCGTAAACGAAATCGAATCGATAGTGGAAGGTTAAATTTCGTTTCGGTGGCAGCTGTAACGTGTAATTAAAAGTATTCTACGACTCGAAAGGATAGAGAAAAAAAACGTTACTCGAATTAGAAGACTCGTTCACTTTGTTGCATTTGGAGAAAGAAGATTGAAAAAGAAGAAGAATGACGGAAGTTTAAATTTTAAAAGAAAACTTCTCATTCAATAATATTCTCTTCTACATTGGATTAGAAAATAACAATAAATATCTATACTTTGTTCGATCGTAAGATATATTTCAAAATTATTTCCTCTGTTCTTGATATATTTATTTGTTACGACAGTTTGTAAAGTGATAATTTTGAAGAAAAACACGTTTCAAATATTATTCGACGAAAAGTAGAAATTCGTATTGTCGTCGAAAAGATACGTGATTTTAATTTAAAAAGGCAAACATGCAATGGCCATTACTTAAAAGTCTATAAATGAGATAATTTTTAGAATTTAAAAATTTCTTTTTAACATTTTTGACAATTCTTTACATGTCGAAAAAGTGAAAAGTTTAAAAAAATAAAGGAAAAAAAAAAAATAAAGAAAAGAAAAGGAAAAAAAAAAAAAGAAGATAGAAAAGGAAAAAAAAATCGATGTTTTGAAAGAAAAAAAAAAAAAGAAAGAAAAAAGAAAAATAGAAAAGAAAGAAAAAGAAAAATCGATGTTTTGAAAGTTCTAAACTACTAGAGTCTTCTTCCCTTAACGGAATTTATTAAAACTATAATGCATACGAAACGTATACGATTTACGAGTAGAACTTTATCTTCTGTGAATTAATAATTGAATCAATGTAGGAAGAACCGATATAGACATGGTTATACATCTTTGCATGTACGAACGAATATATCTACGTGCACGATGCTCATGAAAATTGTATTATCTCGAAACGTACATACCTATAATTAGTATCTATTTATTTCATATTACATAGTAAAGATTTCTATCGTAGTACGTCCTATTGTTTCCTTAAACAAAACAAGAGACAAGTATTTTGCATAGGCATCATCCATACAGATAGAATAGAGCTCACAATAGAAATTACATAAACAGCAATCTTCTTAAACTTTCTATTCTTCTGTCTAGAATTGTTACACCGAAACAATATATAGTACGGTGCGAAATACCATCCGACTAAATTTGTATCGTCGAATAGTCGTTAAACTGCGAAACTCTTACGGAAAAGAAGCAATCTTTTTCTTTTCTCTTTTCTCTTTCTCTTCTTCTCATTTTCCCCTTTTTCCTTTTCTTTTTCTTCTAAAACTCGAAGCTACGAATATATACCTTTAGCCGAAATAAGACATTGGAAACGAAATGCAAGGGGGCTGTTATTCTCTGGGCATTACCCGAGAGCACTCACGAGTTAATGTGTCTCCGCAAGGCTGTATACACGTACACACCTACGTAAAATAAAAATCGAAGATATCCCTTGTGAGATGAGAGACAGGGGGAGCAATAAGAGGGAGAGAATAAAAGGACGAACAAAGACAGTAATGGCGTACGGAGACGATGATGGGGGAGAAAAAAAAAGGAGAAAGAGAGAGAGAGAGAGAGAAAGAGAGAGAGAGAGAGAGAAAGTGAAAGAGAGAGAGAGAGAGAGAGAGAGAGAGAGAGAGAGAGAAAGTGAAAGAGAGAGAGAGAGAGAGAGACAATAAGATAGAAAAAGAAAGAGAGATAATTAATAACCGCTGAGTGATTAAAACGACTCGTCGTTTAATTTAAAACGGACCTTCTTTTGACTGAAAAATAAGATACAAGCTCGATGATAAAAGTTTACACGCGGAATCACATCGGGAAAAGACTTTCCATCCATCGAAAAAGAATCTATTACCGTTGAGCTTCGGGAAATTATTATACAGATTAGAGACCCCGAACTCGGCTTGGAAATAAAGTTGCGCGAAAGCTCATTAAAATACGGAAAGAAAAGTGTCATATACTTTTCTATGAACTTTGCTCTCCGGCGGCATCCAAATACAAATGCTGTCGGGAACGTGTAGTAGTAAAATAACGGGAGAAATACACGGAACTGCAGAAGTAAGGAGAAAAGAGAGAGAGAGAGAGAGAGAGAGACGGTTAAGTAATTGTGAAAGTTCGAGACAGTTAAAATGGAGAGGAAAGTAGAAAATAGAGAGTCGAAGGAAGAATATCGCTATGAAGAAATTTTCTGAAATAAAAAAGAAAAAAAAAAGAAGAAGAAAAAAAAAAGGGGGGGAAAAAAGCAAATTAGGATCTTGAAAGACGTCTCTGTGTGTATCTGCATCTATCTACGTGTACATATGTATGTGTTAAGACAGTATCGAAGACTAAATAAAATACGTCATTATATCGACTACCATCTCAACTGCACTTAAGGGTCTGCATTCTTTACAATGCAGTCAAACATAACAATACTTATGCATTATACTTCGCAAAATTGACTCGTTGAATTTCCATCTAATTACGATGGAATAAAAAACATCTTTGTACGATCGAAATCCAATTTTCAAAAGAGCACTCGCGCGAGACTTTAGAAACTCGAAGAAAAGAGAAAGAAAAAAACAAAAATAAAGACAAAGAAAGAGAGAGAGAGAGAGAGAGAGAGAGAGAGAGAGAGACCCTTAAACTTTCCCAAGGGACGAAAAACGTAAAGAGCAACGATGTTTCCGATGAAATGGGATCGATCTCAACGAATCGGTTAGCGAACATGTACTTACACAGCTAGGACAAAATTGCTTGTCAGAGAAATTTATTTTCAACGAGAGGAAAATTTCGAATGTTATTCGCTATTTACTAGTATTTCCCTTTAAATCGACTTGTCTTATCCGTTTCATATATTGAATGGTATAGTTCGACTTTTACTTCCTCGAAGATGACAAATGTATCTATATTCTCAAACTAAAAAAGTTATTTATCAAATTACTTTTATAATATCGCATCATTTGAGTAATTCCAATATGATTATATATATATCAATAGTTCATAAGTACGTATATTCATTTATACATTCCAAATACACGTCTACACATATATTTACTATAGCCATTTCCACCGAATGAGATATACTTCCATAATAATAATTCATTATCACTTCCGCCTCGAGTCAATTCAAGTTTAGTACTTGGATATTAACTTATGCGAGTTAAGATCGTGACTTGCTGGACCAAGAGGAAACTGGGTCAAATGACGATAGAAAGTTGATTGTTATTTTACGAATAATGAAACTAATGAAAACATATAGATGACTTATTGATGATTACAAGGGAAAAGATATAAGAAATAAATCTTTGATAATGAAAGAAAATAATTTAACGAAGAAAAATATCGATAGATATATATACATACATACACACATACACACATACACACACACATAGATACACATACACATATCGTAATCCGATATAGCTATGATCGAACGTGCGTCGAATATCGAAACGAATGTAAGACGAACGGAAACTTAAAGCAAACAACTTCCTGAGTTACGATTTCGCAAGGAAGTTCGTGGTATCTTGTTGATGTGAACATTCAATCCCACATGTCGTACACAATACGTCTCTCTTTATGCAAGCAGAGGAAAAGCTCGTTATTCTCGCATTTGCAGCTGTACAATTTGCGATCGTAGAGAGACCGGTGTGTGCCGGCTTGCTAATGAGCAACGAACCGATATTGCCTGGCTTAGACCAAGGATTACCTTCTCGAAAACGCTCGAGAAGTCTTTACAACCGAGGAGTGCCGTGTAAAATTCGCACTGAGATCTGAATACGCGTTATTATGACCTGTTTTGTAACGAGGAACGAGATGTAAACTTTACGTCACCGTCGACGATAACGACGACGACGACGACGACAACGAAGGAGAATTTGAAATTAAGAATATGTACGTACGATCACAAATAAAATGACATAAAACTGAAGAAGGATACATTTAAAAGAAAAAACAAAAAAAAAATTATTTTTATCGTAATTTTCGAACGAATAAGAAATATCGTACTATAAATAAATATTTAAATAATAAATGATAATTCAAGATAAATGCGACAGTGTCCTCATTCTCATATAAAGTTCATGTAAAGCAAAGTTCGGCTAGAATTAAAATAGTTATCCAATAAATCTTGCTTTTTTCACGTAAATGTTATCCCGTATTAAACCTTTCTACGTATTAAACCGATCTTTATTGAAATTAAAATTCTTTGACTTAAAATATTTAATCGTATTAATAACTTTGAAAATTGTACGTTCGAATAAAATAAAATAAAAAATAAAATAAAAAATAAAATAAAAAAAGAATGGTTCAATGCTCAAAATAACAATATTTTTCAACTCATATTGAAAAGTTCAATTAGAGTCTCGTAGAATTAGATAACAATTAATAAATTTATTCTTTTCAAAATAGGTCATACAAAAAATAGTATTATTCTTTTTTAATTCGGTGTAAATTAACACGATGAAAGTTCCTATAACTTGTGATGCTAAACTTATAATTTCGTAAAGATATAACGACACAGTCGCCAAATTATTTTATCTGCTATCGTTCGTTGATTTAAGCGTGAAAATATTCATTTCGAGAAGAAACTGACGTTCGGTGACATCTTTTATTTATTTACAATGTTTATTAAAAAATACAAAAAGTTATTAGAAAGTTAATGGAGAAATTTATACATATAAAGGGATCCAAAAGATATACCATCGTTTAAAACATTTCTACAAAAAAGATCTCCTATCTTAACAAAGGAATCGTAATCATAGTAATAACAATCTTCTAGTTCTATGTTCTACGTTCTACGACAAACCGAACTAACATTAACACGAATTTAATTGATCTAACTCAAGAGAATCACCATCCTGGGATTCGATCCTTCGGGGAAAAGGAAAATGCTTTGCTGAGCGTTCTCTCTTAAAGCCCCACCGAACTGTACGAAATCCTATCTCGCTTTCCACTAACGATCCCATTGGCGCTTCGAGCTACTGGAAGAGTTTCTCTAACGAGTGACACACACTCTTCATAGCAGTTCCCATATCTAAAGAAAGAAAGGGATAGAAATAGATAGAGATAGAAAACGAGGACCGAACGAAAATCAATTTTATTTCCTACCTCAATCCTTTCTCTCATTTATTTCTCCTTGCACCATCGTTAAACGTACACCCGCCTAGTGAAATACTATATCTCAAATACCCGATCGATATCCAACTTCTCACCCAACTTTCCGAACGATTAATATAATCTAAAAATAAATCCTACATGATCCTTTTTTTCGCCTTTCGTTCATCGACCGATTATCCATCCTTATTGTTCGTAATAATTAAGCAGCACTGTAATTACGAGCAAAATGCAATCCGTAGAAGCAACCGTGTACCACTTCTTTCAACCACAAATAACAGTGAGTACCACCTTAACGGGTTACGTGTACCGTAAGTAATGAATAAGTGGAGTCAAGGGTGGATCCCCTTTCATATTTGTGTCGTACCTTACCACCTGCCGTTTTACTTCATCCTCGTATAGCTTGGCACGCATCGAGGTTTATGCGCATGGAAACTGCAGTCTATCTATCTTACTCTCTCTCCCTCTCTATATCTCCCTTCTTTTTCTCTCTTTATCTTTATCTCTCTCTCTTTCTCTCTCTCTCACTCTCTCTCTCTTTCTCTCTGTCTCTGTTTCCACGATATCCTAAACGAAGACAAAAAAAAAAAGGAAAGAACTCATTACAAGCGAACCTTTTATACTTCGCCTTCATTGTCGCTAGCTATTTCTCTTGAGACGTTTTCACCTTCACGTATATATGCAATACGACGAGCTGAAATTATCGTGAGCTAGATTCGGTGATCGATCGGGACCAACCATACGTATGTATATATGTATGTATGTATATTTCTATTTCTCTCTTTCTCTCTCTCTCTCTCTCTCTCTCTCTCTCTTTCTCACTCTTTCTCTCTCTTTCTCTCTCTAGTATAGAATTTCCATAATACTTCGCGTCTCGATCGAAAGCATCCAAACGTATTATTATTATCACCATTATTATTGTCGACATACGGAAGGAACGATTTTTATCACCGACTGTACTAGGTCATATGACCAACCATTATTCTCCTTGCTATTTGGTCATAGTCGAGGTTCTTTATTACGGCGATCAAAGAAAGTGGGAGAAAAAAGAGATAGAAACTTTTACGAAAGCCAGTTCTGTTTCTCACATGTCTCAATATTAGAACTATTAATAATAGTAGTAATAGTGAATGATATACCGGTCATAGTTTACTTCGGACAATATCGTCTCTCGTTATCGTACACGCATCATTTGACGTCGTCATATCCCGAAATATTACGTTCATCGCCGTAGATGAGGCGTAACAAACCGACAGCCACAAATTACAACCCTCGTTGGCCGAGTTGGATGTAAGCTTGCCAGCAACTCGGCACTAAGTGGTGTAACAGAAGACATAATAAGGGGATAATCCTACAAAACGGATTATGTTAAGCGGGAGAAACGAGCTTGTTTACGCGAGGGTTGCCACCGTGTGGGCCACAGATCGCGAGCCTTCTACGTGTTTCCGTACGGGTAGTATTTTCCCCTCTTCCTCTCTCTCTCTCTCTCTCTCTCTTGTCTTTTTCAGTAGAAAAAGCGTCACCAGTCATGAGAATACTTTAGAGAAAATGGGGAAAGTAGGTGAGATTGTATGCTATACTACCACACGAGCCGTTCGATAAACAAAAAAAAAGAGATACCTTCGTTCTTTTCCTTTTTTGACCTAAAACTTTCCTTACCATCGTAAAAGAGATAGAACTTCTCTTTTTTTTTCTCTCTTCTTCTTTCTTTCTTTCTCTCTCTCTTTTTTTTTTCTTTCGTTATTCTAGAAACTACAACTATACGAGAATTTAATGACCGGATTACTCCAAAATCAGAGGATTAGTTCTATTTATCTTTATTTAGGAGTTTTCTTAAATCCATTTTCGTCTTTTATTTGTCCATTTAATGTAACTCGCGAGTTTAATGATAATTAACGAAAAATTCGATTTTTCACAAAAACGATCCTACTAAGCGGATCATCGGAAAAATCAGATTACACTAAACCAAATGGAAAGACTCGTTTGCAAACAAAACGAGAAGCGTCGATTTTATGCTCGCTGCCAAATGATAGAAGCGTCATCCGACAAAAGTATTATGGTTCATCGATGAGATGCTCTGATTGGACGCGTCGACACATATATGATGCGATCGAATAAGGATGCTGACGATAGATATGTATTTATGTATATAATACCTATATACATATATATATATATAAAACTGCTTACTATGTATAAATTCTAAAATAATCAAATTGATGCACACAAATATGACAATAAAACCAACGGATTCAGTGCTTTATGTTCGTTTATTTATAAAAAATTGTGGCAGAACTTACTTATTCCGGTGGTCATGTAATTATGCAACTTCAAGCATATTCAAAATTTCAATTCCAAATGGTCGCACGATTCTCGGGATTAAACGAAACTTTGTGAAAAGGGGACGACACGTTTAAAGTTAAAAGTTATCATCGGATAGAAACGTGTACGTCACCTCTTGACATTACATTGAATAAAACAGCAGGCACAGATGTTGAAACAACGTTTTCGATTAAACGATAAACATTAAGTAAAACCAAATTCCGTTGAATTTTGCCGAATATAACTGAACAAACAAACAAACGAAAAACAGGAAGAACCGCAGTGGAAGACAAATAGCCAGACATTTATGAAACATATAGACTTTGCCGTGATGCGATCTCGCGTAGATTGAAAATTTTAAAATAAATGAATTTATAGAAATCGTAACGTTTACCGGAGCATAGCATAAATATTTGCACGAGCTAACCATTTGTCATTTTGTATGTAGAAAGGAAAAATAAAATTTCATTTTAAAATAAACGAAATTATAGATGAAACGAATTTTTCTAAAAGATATTTTTCAAAAATTATCAGACAAAATTTTCGATAACTCACTTTTATACTTTATATTCCTCAAAGACGTGGTAGTTTGAATAGTATTATAAAGTAATCGATCTCACGCGAAGACGTTGAATATGTACGCGAGCAAATATTAATGCAGTACGGAATTGTCGGGAAAATTATTAGACCCGTTGACGATCGTTCGGATCGTAAGAATCGTAAATTGCTTTGATTTTGCTTGGCCCATAAATCGAATAAATTATTTGAAAAGTATTTTGCATTTAAACGAACACAGCTGAACGCTAACGAAGCAATGTGAAATTTTTACAATTTTTTATTTGTAATTTAGCATAAAATCATATAAAAATGTATTATCTTGTTTGGCATCGAGTAATCGATAACAAAATGAAAGTTCATGCCCTTCTTAATTATTTTTTTGGGATTATAAAGTCGTTTAAAGTAATGAATTAAATGACAATGAATATATGTATATGAGATTAATCGAAAGAAAACGAAGCACAAATATAAACAAAAATAAATATCAAACAAAAATAATCAAAGTGATAGAGATTAAGATTTATAAACATTAGATTCATTACAATATATCAAAATCCTTGGATCTACGAACTTTAGCGAATATGGTATTGCGCATTGTTAAGTTTACCACATCAACTATAATTGTATAATAATAAAATATATATTCTATACATGGAATGGTTTTACTACATAGCTTATGTGGTGATCAATTAGACTTTGGGAGAAAGTATACTTGCATCACTTCCATAACAAATGATTTCGTAATTTCATTTAACAACGAAACCTATATTAACCAAAGCATATGGATACTTTAATATCTGAACTGAATTGTGAATTGTTTTGTGAACTTCACAATTCATATTCATAATTCATAATCAAAATCAAAAATCACAAATCACAAATCACAGAACACGGAACATTGAACACAGAACACAAAACACAGAATACAGAATACAAAAACATGAAACACAGAACACAGAAAACAGTGCACGGAACACAAAGAATAGCTTAAACTTATATAGCTTATCGAGATTAAGGTATGCCAAGGATTTCTCAATTGCTCGAATAGTTATGTTATCTCTCAACGTTTCTCTGAATAACGAATTGTTTTATGAGGAATGGTATTCACAAAAGAGGGTAACAGCCAACGCGTAGAAGGAACTAGGAGGAATAATTGAAGTTAAAACGAGCAACTTCGCCATGACCTCCTCAGAACTCCCAATTAGTTATAATTTTTAACTTTAATATAGCATATAAGTATAGACACACATATACACATATACACGCATCTATTCACGAAATCAGCACGATCCATGATGGCCTTAAACTTTTTTCTTTTTTTTCTTTTCTTTTCTTTTTTTTTCTTTTTTTAACTTACACGCAAGTCGTCACGCAATATATTTTTTATAATTCTTCTTGGAGAAAAAATATAAAAATGTCGTAAAACTATATGCATATATTTGTTATAATATTCAGACAAAGATTAAAACCATTGCATTTAATAATGCAAAGCCAAAACTTTAGTGCAACGTTAATGCACGCACAAACTCTTATTTCAATTTTGCAGTTACGCGGATATCAAAATCTAACGTTCCCCTTAAGGGATGCGCCAACTTTTGGACTTTCTAGGACTGCAATGTACCTAGTTGCCAACACGTTAACCGACTTTCACGTATATTTTCATGAGTTAAATTCATTTTACTCCGAGAGTTATGCTATGTTGAATACAAAATTAACATACATAGGTCTAATTGAGATCTGTGAGTGAGAGTTATAAAATGGAATAAAGTACGGTCAAATTTGATCAAAAGAAAAGTATGGCATGCAATGATTTTACTAGAAAATAATTTTAAAATTCGCTATGTAAAATTTGCGAGACCAATTTTCTTCGTTTAATCTAAAATGTTGTAATCTAATTATTAAAATACGCCAATGTAACGTATGATTCGAAATAATAATATTTCAATTTAAAATTGGATAATAATTTCTTTCACAAAAAAGAAAAAAAAAAAGAAAAAAATAAAAGAAAAAAGAAAAAAGAAAAGAGAAAAGGAAATAGATTTCGTCGAATTCTTAAAGAAGTTGGTTGAATAAAAGAGGAATATTTAAAAATTCGAGGATTAAGACGAGTTAACCGGAAAGCCTTTGAACTCTCTACGATGGAGTATTCAAAGTTCAATCTATTCTAATAGGCTGCACTTTGGGTTAAACCGCTTCGAGGCAATACCCAAGCTTGCCTACGTCTGCTACGTGCCTTGTTCGAGATGGTGCAATTTACTCACATACGTTTAGAGAACATCGATGTTAGGCGAGAAAGTTTAACCAAAACGTGAATAGTTGTTGAAGTCCAATGTAAGAAACAATTTGATAGCTCGAATGTACGCATATAACTAAGTACGTATAAATATATTATATATATGTATATATACATATATATATACATATATATATATACGAATAAAATAAACGAGATTTTCGACCGATAAGTTTTTCTTCTTTCTCATGTCGACGAGACGAGCATTTAACTAGTACGATCCACCTCGGAGGTAAATTATCACGCACGTACGAAACAGTCCGTGTGATTAACGAGATTACGCTTAGTGACCATGGCGAGTTGCTAGCCGAGCGAGTTCTTCCTGACGTTTTCATGACGATGAACACGACCATGAGGATGACGAATGAAAAGAAAAGAAAAAAATAACAAGAAGAGAAAGGATACGAAAATGAAGAGAAAAAAAAAAAGAAGGAAAACAGAAAAATGGGAAAATAAAGAGAGAGAAAAAAGAAGAAGTTGACATTTCGTAACTGTGTTATGTTATGTTCCTCTTAACCAACCCCTTGTTTCAGTAATTTCTATAAATGGTATCACCGGATTTCAAATATATTTCTCGTGGTTTTCACTTCGGTGAGATAATGAATCTGAAGAATGCACCGTAAGTCAAAAAAGTTTGCGGTAGTCGCCATCCTTCCCCCATTGCGTGTTCTCTTACTAGTACAACGATACAATTTACAAACTTATAATACTTTTTTATATGCCCATAGCTTTGAAACTATTGTCCCGAAAGGAACTTCCTTTAGTATCGTTTTCTCCATCTTAGAGATTAATATCGAAAGTACGATCGGTTCGTAAGCGAGCGTTTTACTTTTTTAAGTTAAACATCTTTTTTTCTTTTTTTTTTTTTTTTTCTTTCTTTTAATCCTTCACATTCTCCATCTAGACTTCTTGTTTGTTCTTCATCAAAATTACGATGGATATCGAATTGTGGATATAACTTAAGATTCGATCTTAAAATTAAATGAAAAGAAAAGAAAAAGAAAGAGAGAAAAGTTAAAATGTCTTATTTATTTTTATCCAACGGTCCTGATTACGCAAACTTCATTAAAAATGCATTTTAATTAAATAAACGTACAATCAAGTTTCACGCACGTCCTATGTACTATCTACATTATCTATATATTGAAGTCTCGTGCATAATT
>NC_140811.1:4970000-4975000 GCF_050613455.1 Vespa mandarinia | reverse complement strand
CCGTCATCGTCGTAGTTTTCGTCGCTGAGAGAAGAACGGTAAGCTCTTAATCCTTTAGCTCGAGTTTTTCGCTTTACCTACGTTTCGTTGGATTTTCTCGCGTCAAGCTATCTGAGAGTTTAATACTTTTGAGCTTGAAATACGCAACGAAATATTTCCCTCGCCCCTCCCCCAACTGGCAATGAAAATGTGCATGGACATAACATTAATAAATTAATCTTCAACTAATTTGTGTGAAGTAATCAGAATGTCCGTAAAGATATAGAATAATAGAAATATAAAAGGAAACATTCACGTCTCTCGAGAGTTAACGTTAAACAGGCCGTCATCCATCAAATGAAATATAATCGCCTGTTCATGAGTTTCATCGGTCAAAGAAGTTATCTCGGGTCCAATCCTAATTGAAAATTCAGAGGGGAAGAATTCTCGCTTGGTCTCGAGAAATTGTCCGACCATTCAGGAAAATAATTTTTCTCGTGGATTCGTTAAACGAGTTTCGCTTAAGTACACGAGAGCTTGGCAGATTAATAGAAGGAGAGGAATGAGAAAGAGAGAGAGAGAGAGAGAGAGAGAGAGAGAATGAGCGACACAAAACGTTCGTCAACGTCGAAAGTAATAGTCCCTGTTCGAAGGCCATTCTCTTTCTATAACCGAAACTGATAACGACTCTCTAACGTCGTTAGAAAGTGTACTTCCAACAAAGCCTACCTTTAATATCCAACCGCTCGAGCTTAAATTCAATATTCCAATTGCTAAAATCACTAGAGTCTCTTTTAAGCCTGACAATGAATACTCTAATCGCTACTTACGTACCATGTCGATCGTTTCAACGAATGATACGACTTTCTTCGTTCTTATCGGTGAACAGTTTTCAAGATCGTAAAATGTTAAATGAAAAATAAAATCTCTACGTACAGAAAAACAAATTTTGTCGAATTAATTAAATCAACAATCAATCGACTCTAGCATTTTCTAAATAAAAAAAACATACGAATATTAATGTGTTTGTTTTCGTGTGTACGCTTGTGCGAGTATTTGATGATGAAAAAGATTTTCACGAAATTAAAAATCTTTCAAAGAATGTAAACGTTATAATAACAATAATAAAAGCGTTCTACTTTTTTTTTTCTCCATTATTCGAATATAATCTTCTACTATGTATATTCTTACTGGGTAAAAAAGAAAAGAGAAAAAGAATGATTCATGGTATGTAGATAGATAAACACGAAAGATAAAGAATATTGACGATAGAAAAATGAAATTTATGGAGGATAAAAAGCTTTAGTGAATTCAGGCAATAAGTTATATATAAGAGGTAAATTCGGTAAGACGAATACGAAGCATAAGCTCCAGCGGTAATGAACCGCAGCTTGATTAAACCACGATTTGATCGCGTCATACGAAATTATGATAGACCCAATTAAACTTTCAGTAAAATTCTCATTACACATTGCGGTGCAGAAGCAGAAGCTCGTATAGTTGCCATTGCATTTCATGAAAGAGAGATAAAAAGAGAAAGAAAACTTGCTCGTTTTTCTCGTTAATAATATCGACCGGTTGGTCTCGTTTGGACGAGAAAAAAGTATACGTTACAACAAATTTTTGCTAACTTTACCAACGTGTAGATATCCATTCGAAATACGAGGTACCCTTTAATCCTTATAAAGAAAAAAGATAAACGTACATTAGCGATCATTAATTTCTTTTCCATAATAATCACGAATTTTTCTTTCCTTATATTATATAATTTTTCTGATCTATATCAATATATTTTATGATGACAATAGTTTCCTCATCTCTATGATTTTATTTTATGAATATTGAAAATTCTTGAAGTTCAAAATTTCTCAAATAATTGTATTTATTATTCTATGATAATTTGACGTAATGAATATCTGAATTAAGTATCACTCATCACTTTTGACGAATTACTTTAATTATTTATAAATACTTATGACAATGAAAAAACTTATAATATTATTAGTTTGCTTCTTACTTCTAGATAGATATCATTGGTTTGTCACATTTCCACACATAGTACTGTCATACAATGATAAGCACGGATGGATAACGTATGACTGATGGAAAGAGAAACTCGGTCAAATGGAAAAAGTACCAACGCCATTAATGACCGCAGGTGTACAAAGTAGCCTTCGAGTTTTTCTTAAGTTAAAAAGGACAAAAACTCACTGCGAGTTTCATTTCTCTTTTCAACTAGGAAAAGAGAAAACTAACTATATGAATAATATCGACGATGACAAGAAGGAAGATGATCTTTTAATAATAATCGCTTTTAATCGTTTCTTCGAAGCGAGCAAACTGAGAATTCCCTCAAGGCGATGTCGAACTTTCAAATTGATTCTAAATTATGCGATTAAAATTTCAAATTACCGAAGCCCACGGCCTCCGTCATGGTTGTATTATCATTCGAGATGTTACTTAAAAATTCCACGGTAGAAAAGCGGTAAGTTAATTACAAATAAGAGTACAAGCCTGTCCAATCCGGTGCTTCTCTCCCAAGAGAAATACAAGTTCTTCAAATTTTCATGATAGATAACGTTAACTATAAAATATCGATCGTATTAAGGGAATAGTAAGAAAAACAAACAAAAAAAAAAAAAAAATGAGATTCGTTTTTGTCTCCTCCGCACGAAAGTTCTCCGCTAAAAAAAAAAAAAAAAAAGAAAAAAAGAAAGAGAAAAAGAAAATAGATAAAAAAAGAGGAAAAAAATGAAGAAGAATCTTTCGTTCTTTCTTTAAGATATCAAAAAACTTCAAAACGAACCAACGTTCGATCTTTTGGGAAAAGGACTTGGAAATATTATGAGACAGGTACGATAGTCGATGTTGTCCTTTAAGAAGGATCACGATATCCGGTTACTATTCAGGAAATAGTACTCGTTCTTCATAAGTCTCAGAGTCCATGCATGCAAGGACATAGCCGTTCGTTTTTCAGAAGCTGATCCTCGGAGTCAGGAGTAATAGCAGCTTTAAAGCCGAGATAGCGTTTGAACTTTCGGCTAAGTCAGCCCTGGCAACAGAAAGTCTCCGATATGAACTCACTCATTCTCTCTCTCTCTCTCTCTCTCTCTCTCTCTCTCTCTCTCTCTCTCCGAATACTCCTCTCTAACCCTCTCAACCATTCTCTTCCATCGTCGAACTCTCCTAAGCTCGCTTCAGGAACGATGGATGGTCCGAAGAAAAATCGAACGAATCGAGGAAGTAGGGGATAAATTCCTTTTCTTTTCTAATAATCCGAAGAAAGAACGACCGTAAGGAGCGAGGAGGACTAATCTGGTAGACGACGACGACGACAACGAGGACGAAGAAGACAACGACAACGACTCACGGCTTTCAATCGGTCTTCCAACGTCCCAACGATGGAACGGCGGAAAGGAAGAAATTGCGAATCCATCGTCTTTCTCGTTGTCGTCTTGACTATCGAGAAAAAGGAATAAAGCCGGATTTTAACGCATGACCGACGCACTTTTCTCATCGGATTACTTCGACAATAGTTTCGACAATAGTTTAGTATAGTATCACTCGAAGACGTCTCGCTCGACTTAACGTAAAGCTTCACTCAATTTCTACGTTTTAATAATCGAGATCTGTCGTTGCTATTGTTATTATAAAAGACAACGAGAAAAAAAAGCAAAAAAAGAAAAAAAAAAGAGAAAAGAAGAAAAAGAAGAAGAAGAAAAAAGTAAGAACATATCATTGTGTCCTTCGTAAGAATTTTATTTGCTAGTCAAAATTTACGTGCCGCACCTGCTACAACGTAAAATTGCCATAAAGCTGATACCGGTTATTGTGCAACCGGTGAGCGAATATTATTTTTGATACGTCTTATACTCACGACGTACTCCATATACGAAAAAAGGTCTCAAGCAACCGGGAGAACGTAAATCAAACTCAATCGGCCATAATAAGGAAACTAGACGGAGATGGAAATCAGGCATATCGATAACTCCCTTTTCGTAAAATTGTCACACACATTGCCCAATATTCCGATCTTTTACAACAGGAAAAATCAAGAAAATTTTTTTATCGAGGAATCAACGTGCAACGTGATATTAGAGATTAATTTTTGTTTAATGTAAAAAAAGGTGAAGTGAAAAAGCATAAAAGACAAACGAAATCCATTGTAATTTGAAGAAACGATAAGGAGGTATGTTGAAAACGAGCTCTCGCGCTAGAAATTCGACTCTTTGTTTCGAAAAGTTTGAACGAACTATTTTCGCATTTTGGTTTCTAGTACTCGCATCTCGGGATCTACAAGCAAGAGGTAGTTCAAGATCGTTATTCTCGATCGATGACATTACCGTAACTAAAATCGAAAAAGTATCTCGAATACGACTCCTTGGAGTCGTATCGAGAATCGTTTCGAATCTCGCGAGGGAACGAGATTGCTATTGGAATTCGTTCTCAACCAAAGCTAGTTTTCGCTTGGTCCTCGCGACGATGTAAGTTGTAACGATCGTTCGTCTTGGAAAATTGATTTTGAAAAGTACGAAAATAGAGCTACACGTCGAGATCTTTTACGTTTGAAAATCAATATTTCAAAGTATAGGTAGGCCGATTAAAAGGAAAAAAGAAAAAGAAAAAAAAGAAAGAAGAAGAATAAAAATAAAAATAAAAATAAAAATAAAAAGAAAAAAAAAGACAAGAAAAGAAGAAGAAGAAAGAAAAAGCTTAATTCGTGTTATTAGTTCTTCAATCTACGAGGGAAAATTTCAATGTACATCGATATTACAGCTAACCACGAAATAGAATAACTCGATAATTAATGACAAGCTTCGTTCATGTCTCTCTCCTTCTCTGCTCCTCCCAATATCTAACTAAATGTGTAATAATAATCATTCGAGGTGAGCTTAATGCGGAATTTTAACCCGAATGGACGACAAAACTTTCACCCTTTAAAATTTTCACCCGAATACGAATGAGTTATTTCTAGAAACTTTCTTTTCTCTATTTCTCTCTCTCTCTCTCTCTCTCTCTCT
>NC_140811.1:4955000-4965000 GCF_050613455.1 Vespa mandarinia | reverse complement strand
AGCTCGTTCCATTTGTCAAGAGTAATTTGTCCGTTTCCATTTTGTGCATTTCACGCTACTACCGTATTAAAGAAAGATAAGGTTGGCATAAAACGCGGTGACGAGGCCAATTAATCGTTCTCACCTTTCACTATGATTTCCTCCTTTGTTTGGCCATCGTCATTCACGTCGATCTTGCGTATTTTTCATTTCTCTTCAATTCTTCACGTTATTTCTCCATTCTTTATCATTTCCTATGTAATACATTCAAAGAAATAAATTCCATATCTGTTAAGACAAAAAAAAAAAAAAGAGGAAGGATATATGTTAAAAATATGACATTAAATATAAGAATAAGTATACATGATTAAGAATTGCCATAACGATAGAATAGTATAAGGAGATTAACGTAAGAAGATTAGCATTTCAATATATAGAATGAAAATGGAAGAAAATAGTTTTCCTTGCATATATGTATACATATATATATATATTATATATATATATATATTATATGTATTATATATATATATATATATGTATATGTATTTAGTATAGATACATACATATATACTCGTACATAGCCGTATGTAACAAGAGAGTTAATTCTCACATTCCGCTCGCTTTTTAGAAAGAACTCGCTCATGTGTATCCATTAGTGCTTGATAAAATTAAGTCTATAGTAGAGTATGCTCGTATTTCTATCCCAATATTAAATTCCTCTCGTTGAATTTTACAACTTACGGAGTCTATCCTCGGATCTCGATATTCCCAATAGATGTTACATCGATATTCCGTATGCGTCCCTTTATGAATCATTTCCATATTGACGATGTTATCCGTCATACGTATACACAAACACACATATTTTTTACCTCAAGTACATTTGTTTCAGCCGATAATAATTAACCAAAAGAGAAAAAGAGAAAGAGAGTGAAAGAGAGAGAGAGAGAGAGAGAGAGGTAACTCGACCGAGCATGGCGTAGAACGGAGTATTCATAAAGTCCAACTACAATGTAGTGTGTAACCGCTAGAGTCGGCTTAAGGGCTAGTACCTTAACTAACGTAACAAACAAAAGAAGGAACATTTAACAGGCGAGAATGCGCGCTCTTCCGACCTACCCACTTTCCATGCTTTTCTCTTTTGCCAGGATCCGTCAAGCGCGAGAATCTCTGCTCGTAGGATTCTCTCTGAACCGACCATTCTTTTACGCTCAAGTTAACTCCTCGTGTACCCTTTAAGTATAGAAGTACATATGTATATACCTTCATACCTAAACAAATTACAGAGAGGATCCTTTCAATGCGTTTTATCTCGCATAGAGATAGCGGAGATTTTATACCTTTAAAGATTTTTAGTCGTTCATTCCCTTTCATCTCGCATATAAAGTACCAACATCTATTTCATATATACTTCAGTGGTTGTAATCATCAACGAGAGATTATAAAATTCATTATTGAAACCATTTGTCGATGATGAATAAAATCGAGTATTCACGAGAGTTCGTATATCAATGAGAAATAGATACATACGTACGACATAGCTTGTAATTTACACCATATCACATGTGTTACATACTCGTGTAATTCGAATCGTTACACGTTAATTGGAAGTTAAATTTAACGGATGGTAGTTGATAGTTTACGAAATGACCCGATCCATAAAAGATACAACGTGGCCTCGGATCTCCGATTTTCATGTATATTTGATAAAGTATAATGATTTTTTAACTATTGTTAATGCATAACTACCTGCGATTTCTGTTCAAAGAAAAATTTCACGAACGGCCATCACACGACATACATATTTACATAAATAGGTATGAAATAAAATACCTAGTGTCGAGATGACACGTTATTTTCCAAAGTGAAAAATCTCTAATTACCATTCTTAATGTCGGTCGACGGAAAAATATCGCTTTGTTATCGACCTGAGCGAAACGATTAGAATTAATATTGTCGGCGCGTATATGCACATATTACAAGGGAACACGCGAATGTATTCGATATTTTGTTTTTTCTTTTTCTTTTCTTTCCTTTTTTTTCATCCTATTAATGTTCTTATTTCCATCGCGGTGGTATTATCAAAGAGGTCCATGCTAGTCGACTCACTTCCATCGCATTTCCTAGTGTCCTAGAAACGTTCGATAAACCGATACGAGAAAAGCAGGAATAAACGACATATTAATTTCAAAAAACAAAGATGGTAAAGTGTCTTGTCGAACGAAAAAAGATGGATATATACATAGAGAAAGAGAGAGAGAGAGAGAGAGAGAGAGAGAGAACATTTCAAATGCAAAATTGTCCGGTAATTTATAACATTCGACGTCGAGTCGCTTCTGCTCACTCGAGAAACGAGAATACATCGTCGAGTTTCGCGATAAAGTAATAACATATGTGTGCACATACGTGGTACAGCGTTTTCCGGTAGAAAACGAATGATGAAACGGATGAGTGAGAGAGAGAGAGAGAGAGAGAGAAGAGATAGAAAAAAACATATAGTACCACGTAGCCCGGCAGGCTCGTCAAACGAAATCGTTCTCTTTATCTTCTGCTTCCAGAGCCCTACGCCGCCGCAATACGTATTCTGGTATCACAATAACCGGATGATAAACTACGACACCTCGCGGGGCAGCGTCATCGTACAAACCGATCCAGGACCAACCCAGAGTCGACTGACGATACGCCAGGCCGTAGAATCGGACACCGGCAATTACACGTGTAACGCGTCCAATACCAAGCCTGCATCCATCTTTGTCTTCGTTACCGAGGGTGAGTATATTTATGTACATACATACATATGTATTAGCAGTCTAACTAAAATAACATAAACGTATCGTTTCGCACAACATATATTCTTAAAAAAGAATTAAAAAAGAAAAAAAAAAAGACAAGAGAAAAAAAAAGAGAGAGAAAAAAGCGAAGAAGAAGATGAGAAAGAAGAAGTAACTAATCTTAGTCATCATTCGGTAGTGATTAATGTCCTTTCATATATCATGTATAAAAGAGAAATAACAAAGAAAAAGAAAAAGAGATAATAACAAATGGACATCTTCGTGAATTCATAAAAACGAAACAACAATACTCGGAATCCAAAACGCGTACGTTATACGTTTCACCTTTTACGATAATTAAGAGTGAACGCGATAACGTAACTCCCTCGAGGTATTCACCAGCCTCTCGGAGAATCGTTGATTTATTTTTCTACTATTCTTAGGGGAAGGAAAATTAATGAAAAGTTCGAAATACATTGAAGTGTTCTACGTTTAGATAACGGGAGAGAATAAAACTCTCCAGACACTATTTATGATTAGAAAGGAATTTAATGTGTATTTATTCGTAGAGAAGAAAAGAAAAGAAAAAGAAAAAAAAAAGAAAAAAGAGAGAAAAATACGAATATAATAGCCTTTAATGAAAGACAAACGAAAATGAAAAGATATGACCGTTTATAAAATGTGATAAAAAAAAATTAACATTTCGGTGAATAAATAAGTGAACATCTTTGAATCGGCTTCTTACACGTTAATAAGTATTTACGAGAGGATGAGAATAAATAGATTACGATGAACAAAGAGGCATTAGAAAGGTATTAAAAGTAAGACCCTTCAACTTCCGAGTATGCTTGAGTACATACATACGTACGTACGTATTTATGTATAGACATACATACGAATGTATATTTCTGATCCGATTAAACGAAACTGTTTCACGCGTTGCACGAGAAACAACTTAAAAAAGGTCGAAATATATTCATCGAGGTAACTAAGGTTACGCGTTTCCACTTTCCCCTGTAACCAACCTCCCCCGGTCTTATAGCAAGCTTTATATTAAAAAACAAACATCGTCTGTTATTATAACGTGTACTCTTTTCTCGGTAGCCCTTAGCCACTTTTTTCCACCAAACGAAAATACACTTGAGCAAGCAAAAAACCACTCTCTTTCGTTATTTCTCCCATCGTAGTTCATTAAACGAAACGACAAAATGTAGTAACTTATATGTTATATAAATAAGTACATTTGTTAAAAATTTGTAAATAATGTAAATCACGAGATTCTTTCACGATTCGAAGGAGTAACACAAAGAAACATGTTCTTTTTTTTTTTTCAAGTAATTGTGTGTGTGTGTGTGTACGTGTGTGTACGTGTGTGAATACTACAAAAAGAAACAAAGTGACATATTACTCGTTAAATTTTTTATCAACGCACAAGACACGCTCTCATAGAAGCAAAGGGATATTTTTAAAAATAATACGTGCTTTAATAGGCGCTCCAATAAGTTTCTGGATGTATGTGTGTGTATAGGTGTGGGTGTATGGTGTACATGCGCATATTCACGCACATAACTCGTCTCAGCGTCAGGAGATCGAACGTGTTGGGATCCACGCCCCGCCAGGAGCACTCGAGCGAGCTTGCAGAGAGAAAGAGAGATAGATAGAAGAGCTTCTTCGGTCCTTCGACGATCGATCACTTCGATGACCTCCCCTAGCGTGCCTCTCTATTTCTCACACACTCACACATTCTCCCTCCCTCGTATATTCTACACATATACACACACACATATATAGTATATATCCATGTTTTTCTACGTACAATATATTATACATGTCTATATACACACACACATATATATATATATATGTATGTATGTATGTATATATATATATGTTTATATATATATATATATATATATATATATATATATATGTTTAATTCCTTCTTAATGAGACTCAAAGCTAACGACAAAGGCTTGACGAACAAAAAACTTCATTCTCTCTGTCTCTCTCTCTCTCTCTCTCTCTCTCTCTCTCTCTCTCTCTCTCTCTCTCTTTCACTCTCTCTTTGTCGAAATTCTTGGGGTTGACACAAAAAAAAATCGTAATCGGCTCGTTCAAAGGGCAGAACGGTTCGCTGTGAAACCCTCATAATCGACCGAAGAAAAGAGGAAGGAGGAGTTGCCTTGTCGGAAAAGCTTAATTAGATTACGAAAAAAACAAAGGGGTCGAGGGTGAAAGGATCATCTTGATCCTTCGAACGATGTAATCTCAAGAATCGTGAGGGATAACAAGACTTGCCCTAACTTTTGTCTTTTGGTCTTCTAAACATTCGTTTGGTTTCTTATATATATATATATATTTTTTTTTTTTCTTCATTAGATTTTCTTCTTTACTTTCTGTTTTTTTATTTTTTTTTTATTTTTTTTCATGATTAAAACTTACGAAAAGGAAAGTTACTTGCCGACTTTATAAATGTTCATTTATTTTTTCGATCCCTTTCATATTCTTCACTTTCAAAAGATCGATTCGAACTAGGACATAATCGATTTTTTTTTCTTTTTTTTTTTCTTTTATTTTCTTTTTCTTTTTTTTTTTCTTCTTTCTCGTCTTTCTAGATGGTATTACCTGAAGTATAAAGGTCAGGCGTGATCTTCCATCGCGAGATAAGACATTTTCTCTATCTCCCCTTGCACAGGACCAAACTTAAGTCCAAGACGATGCAAAGGGTGAACGAGGAAGCTCCAGCTCGCCTTTCGAAGCTCGTACCGAGTGTCCATGAAAAAGTAATGAGAGAACGCTGCAAAGGTTGCCTCGTAGTTTTCCTCGTGTTACTCTACTTGAAAGGAGGGTAAGAGAGTGAGAGAGAGAGAGAGAGAGAGAAATAAAGAGAAAGAGAGAGAGAGATATTTAGTCGACCTAATTTCAATTCGAACCATTTCCCGATGGAACGTTTATGAGAAAACGAATTCTATATGAATGTACATTCAAACGTAACACAGAAAATCTTAATTATTTAATCACTTTTTCATTAACATTCTAAATTCATTTTAACGGTGATTCATGTATTTGTTATTATTGAATTATAACAGATGAAAGAATAGAATTTACATCGTTTATAGAAACCGCATACTTTAATCGATTCCAACGATTTTCAATAGATGAATAATCAAATGAAATATTATTATTTCACAAAACGAACTTTTCATTCGGATACTTGTAATACATATATATGTATATATGTGTATATATATATACATATACATGTACACATGTATACGTAGTTTTCATCCAAGTAGATCTCCGTTAGATGTACACATTCTGATGAAATTTTGAAGACACCAAGTCCATTATGGCGTCGCCTCACAGACCACGAATTTCGCGCGTGTACTAACGTCCTGTACCTACGGCGCCATATATACACAGAGGATCGTAATTCACGCTCTCCCGGGAACATATGGGCGAACGGCTCGCCGTAAATTACGGTAAAAATGTGCATGCGCTCGCGCTTCACGAAGGACACGTATACCCGATGAATGTTGCAAATCTGAAGGCCCCGGAGCTTTGCGTCATGAATCCTGATAGTACACGTAGGAAAACGTGACGGCTAAGAAATCACGACCTTCTTTTTTCATTTCTCTGTCCTTTATTTTCTTCTTTTTTCTTTGTTCTAACTTTTTTATTTTTTTTTTTTTTATAACCATCTCGCAAAATACCAACTAGTTTTCAACAAATCCGAATAAAACAAATTTTCTACTTTGATATTTCGAGTAATAAATATTATAATCAAACGCATATACAATTTTAAGTCAAATCGATGAAATTTGCTACATAATTTAAAAGAGTATTAATTTGCAATAAATAATAAACGTATTTAAGTACATCGTCGATAAATGCAAAGCTAATGATACGCGCATTCGTTTAATTGATTAAATTTTTTAATAATCTTTATTGAAGAATAATAGTAAAAACGGATAATATTAATACGAACGTATATTGCACGAATTATAATATAAATTATAACATATTTTATTTATTATTTTTAAGTTATCAAAGAGATGTTTTTTATATCAAGTAGATCACTTAATAAAATATTACTTTCCGTTATGGTCCATACACGGCAATACTATTACATAAAGATAATTAATAGGTACTTTAAAGGATCGTTCTCTATCAAAGTCGAAAAATTACGTGATTTATTTCTATTGATATAATACTTTCGATATTAATTTCTTTCATGTTTCCCGTTAGGAATCCTTCGATATCGTTTCATTGAATTTCCTTTTTCTCTTTTTAGAAACTTTGAACTCGGTCGATCGATGTTGAAAGAAAACGTAAAAAGTCAAAATGATCGTACAAAAATTGTCGAACGCCAATTACTACTCGTTCACTTTCTTAGATTAAAGCGAGAAGCTTAAGGCTCTTTGAAGACTAAAACACGGAAGCCTTACGCATTATACCGGCCCAGTTGTCAGACTGCGAACGTCCCTTTGTGCTTTGGTACACGTCTTCTATAATGCTGTAGCGGCGACGTAATTGACAAAGTTTACGTCGACTCTTGTTCATAAATCTAGAACTCATTTAGTTTCGAAGATCTCCACTATTTGATCAGGAAGTTGAATTAAACCGCTTTATTGTCAGACACCAGCGTCGATATTTCCCTCCTTTGAGTTCCAGAATATCAATTAAAAGTGTTATCAAGAAATTGATCACAAGAATAGAACGATATAAATAATTTCATGAAACTACGCTGTGTTTATTAAATAGTAATGATCTTCATATATATTTATGTATGTATATATATATATTTTTATGTACTATGTAATATAGTATTATGTTTATGTAATATAGTACTATACTATATTACACATATGGTATAATATATATAGAGATATATTTGGTCGAAGGTCGTTAAATCGAAGGTTTCTTAGTTTGCCGCAAATCACGGTACCCTTACTTTCCTTATAGCTTTACCCTAGCCGAATTTAACTTTCCGATTAATTAACGTAGGGTCTCCCAGGCGAGATATAAGCCAAGAACGAAGTTAAACCGAGATAGCCGTTCAGAGTAAAACATTTTGTATGGGACGCCGGCAACACCGGTTGCCTAGAAAAAAAGGGTACTTGAGCTAACTAAGCGGAAAGTTAACGTAATTCTTGCGAAAGTCCGAACAAAGCGAACTAACAATGAGTCCGTTTGCGGGAGACTCGCAAGCGTAACGAGAAGAACTCGAGGGACAAAATATCGGTCCGGTCGACGATTACAACCTTCCACAATTTTCCTATAGCATGAATTTCCTTCAACTAGATTCATCGTCTCTCTTCCTTCTTCTCCTCCTACTCTTTCTCATCCTTTGAATTATACATCGATCACGAACGATCGGGGGAATAATGAAATAATGAATTACATTTCATTCGTCTAACCGATTTGCCATCGTTCTCGCACACAGGAAAAAAAAAGGAGCTCGTTTAAAAATTGCATTAGATTCGATTATCGACAACGTATCTATGCTCGTACGAATTTTAAACTTATTCTCGTACATCCTTTCATCTTTTTCCAACGTCACACGATGTCCTATATCATCGATCATAAAGCCAAAGGATATAGTCAATGTATCAATTAAAATTAAAAACCTAAATATCTAGGTTACTTTATTGAATAGAACAATGTATCTGATATAGAATATGTTTAATTATAAAAAAAAAAAAAAAATTAAATATAGTGAGAATATATTTTAAAATATAGTCACAAGGCAAGCTGAAAACATTTAAAATTTTTCCTATTACAAATGAAAAGAATATATTATATCGACGTTATTTACGCAATTCGATCGAACGATAGTTTATCCTAATTCACAGTTCACTTTACATTCTTTAAAGAGAAACAAAAAAAAAAAGAAAGAAAAGAAAAGAAAGAAACAAAGAATCTTATGGAACATCGTGCACAGTCAATCGTCGAATTTATAGAACTCCTACTGTTCGAATCCAAATAAGAAAAGAAAACAAAGGTTAAAGGTAGATTAACGAAAGCAATGAGAGGATGAAGGTTAGAAAAGGGATGAGAGGGTGAATCGGAGGATATGGTCAGCGACTTTGATCAACGACTGTACCGAACCATCCGAGCTCTCGATCCTGTCGGACCTTCGTCTCGCAAACTTTAATTTAATTACTCTTCTCTTATTCGATCCTCTCTATTTTTTGTTCCAGGTGACAAAATGGCGGCGATTCAACGCCGCAAAACGTCGGCCGCGAGGAAGATTCTAAACGAAATGCTGCTGACGACTATGCTCGCGGCCAGTCTCGTTCTGGCACGATAAACGATTTCATTTCGAAATGTCTATAATTATTTAAATCCGTACGACTACTTCCATTTGCGATAGGTAGGTTACACCAGTCCGCGTTTTTAACGAGTATTCATGTCCTTTCTTCTTCCATTCATACCTTTTATCATAACAAATTTTCTTCTTTCTTCTCGAATTTATTCCGTTTTTTGATTTTTTTTTTTTTACTTTCCTTTCTTTTCTCTCATTCTCTCCCTCTCTTCCTTCCTCTCCATCTCCCTCTTTCTCTTTTTGTCTTTTTCTCTCTCTCTCTCTCTCTCTCTCTCTCTCTCTCTCTCTCTCTCTATCTCTCTCTATTTTCTTTATTTTTTTTCTTTCACATTTTATTCCATCTCGAGATCGCCGTCGGTCGGGTCTAATCGGATATGCGAGATTTTCGTGGAAGATTATTCGATTGCCTGCCATGAGTCATTACGTGTGAGACCGGCACGCGACTCGAATTATGTAAATAAAATACGCGTTGGTAATCGTAATCGTTGCACCACGACAGCCCAATTGCGAGCTTTGGAGACGGACACGACGAGAGGAAACGACGTCGTGAAGAAAATTCAAAAGCGACGTGGAATCGCATCGTTTTGTGCGAAACATTTCGTTAACCCTCTAACTATCAAAAGATCTTTATCACGAAAGAACTCGCAAGGGAAACACGCCAACTCAATGATTTCGATGTTAACGAAACCTATATGAAGGAGATCGGAAAGGAGAACAGATCGTTTCTTAATATATATTTATCGTTATTGATTAACAAATTGATATATTAGAATCGTGAAAAAAATATTATTTTTAACAAACCTAAAAATGTTTTGCAATAAAAAATTCGAAAATATTTCTTCTCCAAGGGTACACAATCGTTAAATTATCATCTTGTCGTAAAAAAGTTCAAACTAGTCGTCCTTCGACGATAAGTCAA
>NC_140811.1:4830000-4952500 GCF_050613455.1 Vespa mandarinia | reverse complement strand
CTTTTACCCTTCAATTATCGCCGAACGAAGCGAGGCGCCACACCGAAAACGATCCTTCGTTCCATCGCGTACGTTTGCGAATCAAAGGAAGTATTAAAGAAAGAAAAAAAAAAAGAAAAGAAAAAAAAAAAGAAAAGAAAGAAAAAATAGTAGAAGAGAAAATGCGACAGAAAAAAAGAGAGAGAAAGAGGGTAGAGAGAGAAAGAAAGAGAGAGAGAGAGAGAGAGAGAGAGAGAGAGAGAGAGAGAAAAGAAAGAGAAATGAGTCTTATTCAAATCGATAAATCAACGACAATTCGATCGTTTGTATTTCCTTAAAATCACGATAATCCGTCGAATTCGATTGAATTTATTTCACCGATATAACATATACAATATTTTAATCGCTCAATTACTTACATTAATAAACTCGTTAATGTATTACACAAAAACCAATAGATATACAAAAAAAAAGGAGAAAGTAAACGACGAACAAAAAATACGCATATCTATTTTCCTTCTTTCTTTTTTCATCTTATACTGTCTTTGATCGATCTCAAAAATTAATGTCATTTTGTTTAGAGAAGAAAAATAAAAGAAAAACAAAGGACGAAAAAGAAGAGGAAAAAAAAAAGGAAAAAGAAAAAATTTTTCGATCGCACAAATAATACCTTATTTTTCTTTTAAAAATTCTCAGTAGTAGTAGACTTGAAAATAAATCGTTGCGAATAGACAAGGGAGATGATGGAAACATAATTATACGCCGTCGATTCAGCAGCGTTAGCGTTGAAAAAAAGCGTGGCCAGTAACATTGAGGAGAGCTGCTGCGAAAATCTCTTTGAGACACGATGATTGGACGCGACACGAGCAGCTTACAATGGACGTTTAATGAGTTCTTTTTATGGTACGATCGAACGCGCGCACTCTCGCTACATCCACGCAGTGGAAAGGACAGATAAAAGAGAGAGAGATAGATAGGTAGATAGATAGATAGATAGATAGATAGATAGATAGATAGGACATAGACATAGACAGAGACAGAAAAATACAAAGAGACAAAGAGAAAGGAGTGGATGGAAGAGAGAGAAAAAAAAAAGAAAAGAAAAGAAAAGAAGAGGTTAGGAAGGATCGTTTGATCGACGGACCGTAAAGATGGCTTTCGCGGATTCCGTGGAATCAGGTGCAGTCATCCGTATATTATGTATCCGTCGTTATCTCTTCGGCAAGAAGAAAAAAAAAAGAAGAAGAAGTAGAAGAAAGAAAAAGAGAAAAAATAGAAAGAAAGAGAGAGAGAGAGAGGGAGAGAAAGGGAGTGAGAGAGAGAAAAGAGAAGGGCTATGGGCGCTCAAACTCATCTCGAAAAAAGTCTTTTTCGCGTCCCTTCTCTCTTAGTTCTTTTCCCTTCTTTTATTTCTACGTCACTATCGAAAGATCCTTTGTAAGATACAACACCGATAAATATCTTTTTGAAATCGTACAGATCGTTCGTGCGTTAATATCTTTCTTTTTTTTTATTCTTTTTCATTTTATCCATCCATCTACCTAGCTTTTTTCTAACTATCTCTGTCTTTCTCTCTTTTTCTTTAAATTTCAAACAATCGTCGTTAAAAGTTCGTTCGACGAGATTTCCATGGATGCGATGTAATTATGAAGATACTAGTCATTTTATATATATATATATATATAGTCATTTTATATATATATATATATATATATAGACAAAAATAAAAGAAAACGATGAAATCGTGTTTTGGTTCACATATATATAACGTTGTACTCGTATATGTATTATATATACACGTACGTGTATGTTATATCAACGAAGTTGAAACTCGCGAGAGCACAATTTAGTTTCTTCCGTTCTGTGCTTGTCTTTCTAGAAGCGAACGAACCCATCGTGCTGTCGCAGGGAACTTCGAAATGAAAGTAATCTAAAAGCTGTCGTAGGATTGTAAAATTTCCCACGAGTTCTCTGTCTCTCTCTCTGTTTCTCTCTCTCCCTCTTTCTCTCTCTTTCTCTCTCTCTCATTCTCTCTCTCTCTCTCTCACTCTCTCTGTCTTTCTCTTTCTCTTTTTCTCTCTCAACGTGTTACATATATGTATGCGTGTATGAACATGTAGTACGCTGTATACATTTTCCAACACGACGAAATTACTCGTGCGATAATGAAACTTGTCGCTAAAGAAGGGAGAAAAAAAAAAAGAAAATAAGAGAGGTAGAGAGAAAAAAAACGGTCTGAAAAATGGCGGCTTTGTAACGTACGAAGAAAGTAAATTACGATAACGAGTAGAAAGATTAGCGCACGGTTTGCGGCGCCGTTTTATAATCTCATCGTTAAGATATACGTTAATAAATTTCCTTAATTCGTCCATGAAAAGATGAAAAGATTAAAAAGAATCTAACGCGCTAGTGAACTTTAGCATTTTGAGCTCTCTCGATAATTAATTTTCGTAAATGTCATGAACGACGAGAACGACAACGATAAAACCAACGTTATATTATACTTTCTATTCCATTATCTATACCTTTCTTATAGCTACAAAACAAAATTATAGCTATAAGAATGCATATGAAAATTATATATTCCTTGATGGCAAATTGTTAACATGTTTTATATTCGAGTCAATTGATTTTATAAAATCGAACTCGAATCAAATTCGTTGGTTATGAACGAGAGTGAATGTGCGAATGAACTTGGCGAGTATACAACAAGACCGATCGGGTTGACCTAAATACATTCTTTACCATAAATCTGAAGGACACCTACCGGGCAAAATCCATTGGCGAGGAATCTTCCTATCTCGAATTTTACGGATCCTCTTCGTTTTCTCTTTCTCTCTCCTTCTCCCTCTCCCTCTCTCTCTCTCTCTCTCTCTCTCTCTCTCTCTCTCTCTCTCTCTCTCTATCTCTGTTTGTATTTTCAATCGACCGATAAAAGAATCTCCAAAGAAATTTTTACGAGACAAAATGAAAGAAAGTTTAAATGGTGCGTCGTTCACGTTGTAAAGAAGAATCAACGTTCTCTCTTCCGGTTTCCACTCGACAAAAGAAAATTCTAATTACTAATCGGCTCGTTTATCCCTCGGCACGTAAGGAACGCCAACTTTTAAGTCGCGTTCTTAATCGCGCGAAAATGTAAAAAAAAAAAAAAAAAAAAAAAAAAATAACAAAAAAAAAAAGAAGAAAAAAGAAAAAAGAAATAATAAATAAAAAATAAAGATTACTTTAAAGACATAACGCAATACGTGTAATTAAAATGTTTTTAAGTAATCTTTATTTCGAAGAATTGAAAAAGAAATATAATGAATATAGGAAATAAATAATACGATCCTTTTATGTATCCTGTTAGTAACGTTATACAAAGATTTATTACGTATCCATGTAATTTTAAGAACTATAAAGAAAATACGTGTGTATACGTATATAAATATATACATATATACACGTATATATATATATATATATATATATATATATATATATATATGTATGTAAGAAATGAAAAATGAAAGGAAAGAAGACAAAGCATTCGCGTAAAAGTGATTAGAGTGAAAAAAAAAGGATGCATAATGGCGAGAGTTCAAAGAAAACTAGCAGCGTTATCAGCGATTTTTATTAGAGACTCGTTAATCGATAAATCGTGTGACAAAAAAAAAAAAAGGAACACATCAAATCTTTATTTGAACCATTTGACTTTTCCTTATATTCTTATTGTACACAGATAAACATTTATAATCAAACTTTTAGTAATCCATTCTGTTGTATGTATCTATGTACGTACCATGTTAATCCAATATTTAACAAACGTGAAGCGCCTTAAGCGATGAAGACTTCAATGTTTACGTATCGAGCTATAAATATTTTCGTATATTATTATAATATATCATCAGCCTTCATTGTGAAAAACATGATTAGACTATCTTTTCTTACATTATATCGCACATATGAGAAATATTATTATAATTATAATACGATACACTAGACGATACTTTCTTAATGTTTGTCAAAAAAAGAAAGAAAGAAAGAATGAAAAAAGAATAACAACTCGACAATTCGATCGTTCCAATAAACGATTGAGATGATCGATCCGTTCAGAATTATTCCATAAAAGGAAACGTTCATTTCTCTTTTTTCTAAAGCAATAATTAGATCTTACGGGTCGCAAATATACATCTACACACATATCCAATTCGACGAAATGTTTCAGAGCTTGATACGATGAACGATAAGAACATGAAAAAAATTATGGACCACCGAATATAAAAATGAAAAGTCTTCGATCTTATACGTGATCCTCGCTAAGTTTACAATTTAAAAGAAGTTGCCCTCCTTCTATCCCAAGCCCTCTTTCTTCCCATTCTATGTTCTACAGGATAAGAGAAATCGTTTTGATCAAGACCCTTTTAGACGATCTAGAATTCCGTGGAAAGGGAAAGAGAGAAGAGTAGATCCCTCCTCACTCAAAGAAGGCGATTTATATCTTATCTCGACATGTAGTCTCTGATCGCGTTGCGTAACTTTGACGATGACATATGAGAAAGAGAAAAAAGATAACTAATATTAAATATAAAAACACACTCGCCGAGCGGGCAACCGAATTCTCATTCATGAGTTTGGATCTCTCGAAGAAGATACGAAAGGGGAAAGATTAATAAATAAAAGAACAAAAAAGAAAATGAAAAAGAACTCCGAGACCCGGCGACGAAAAAACGAGACGTATCCCGCGCGACTTTTACGTACCAAGAATTTTCTATTGCGTCATCTTTACTGTTCGTTAATAAGATTAATTAAAACATACGATGTAATTAATACCAAAAATAATAAGATGCGATACGCGTCAAACCGAGCGCAAACATTTGTTTCGTTTGCACTTTGTTTGGCCGATATCGCATTGATTAGGCTATCAATCTAGGATCTAATCGACATTAAGCTAAGATGATAATGTAACGATACATTATACGATGGAATTTCGAATTAATTCTTGAAGAATTAAATGATAAACACTCGCAACTTAATGAATTTCTCAGTATATGTCTGCAGTCATGTATTATAGAGAAGGAAATGATTCGATTCAATAAAAACATATGAAATCCTATTTGTCTAGTCATTCCCTTTTTTAAATCGATCTTTACATTGCGACATTCATAGAGATATAAATGATATATGTAAATATTTGTTAAAAAAAATATCTTGAAAAGTATAATTGCACTTTATTATAATATTCATTTCCAGGTCCCTTCACTATGTTTTTGCCACTCACAAAAAGTAGACAAAGGATCAACAAAATTTATAACATTACATGTATAAATTATTACACGTTTTGTAATAATTCGAATGGATGCATACGCATGGAAATTGTTTCTTATGTTAATTTCACTGTTCTAAGTTTTATCGGTACTGATTTTTTTTTGTCGTCGTAAACGATATTGTGTTTCTAAAACTAGTGTTTTAATAACATTGTCTTCTAACGATTATATATATGCATATATGTCTACAAATACGCATATATATTTTTTTTTTTTTTTATTCATATATAATATAAAGAATCTTACGTTATAAGCATAATAGGTAATTAATTTAAAGCTGCAAAAAGTCTCAGCGCCATTTACATTTTATTCATTTTTACAGTACTTTTGTGCACCTCCACGGTTCGCGCAACATATGTAAATGCGTACGAAAAAATGTAATGCCTAATTTTTTTCTAGACATAAGTTATAGCATATACACAGCTTTTTACAGCTCAGAAACAATTAATAGAAATTATTTAATCTTTTTTTTTTTTCTTTTTCTTTCTTTAAGCAGCTGAACCCTTTTGCAGCTGTGATAATTCAGAACTTTATTCTGTATTATATAATATATCTAAATAACAAAAAATATATAATATTTTACAGTACCATTAAATTATAATAACTGTAAATAAGTTGTTATCTGTATGCGGAGCGCATAACAGATTTAGCCATGGCAACTGACAAATTGGATCACTCCTCTCGAAGTACGGATAGACATTTCTTAAGCAATTCTGCGTGCGCCTATCATTAAATAAATGTTGAGTAAATTATCTTATGAGATATGTGCTCTTTACTTTATGTGTATATATATATATATGATATTAAATACTTACTTTAGCATGTTTTATTTCAAGTTCCGTTAACTCAATGAGGTTCTTTTTAAATGCTGCTACACGTCTCGTTTTAAAATCCGTTAATTCTGAAACAAATAATTTTACTCAAAAAAAAACTATATAACATAACGCGAATACAAATTACATACCTTTTTTACCCTTTTCAGACATTTGTTCAAATTTTTCACATGCCTCGGTTTGAGCTTGTTCTGCCTTGATTAACAAAGATATAAAACTTCAGTACACAAATAAATTTCATTCTTAATTCACTAATTTAATATCTGTTACATATAGTAACGTTTAAAGTATATCTTTCTTATTAAATTTTAGTGATAATTTCTAATAAATATATCACTTTTAATAAACATATTTAATAATAATTATGATTTTTGTCATTTACAAATCATTATAAAAGATTTAAGACTCAGTTTTATTACACACTATTCTGTATTTTAAACTGAAAATTAAATACTATTCATTTCTATAAACTCTTAAATAACAACATGCAAGTTTAAGTCATGCATAACATTTATTTGCAGTCTCTGATTTTGTGCAATATCTAAATTATGATAATTATCCTGCTTAAAGAGTATTTATTCGATTACATATTTTGAAATAATTCAAAAAAAATTAATATAAACACATTCTCATAAATATGAACGACGTAATGAACTCTAGCAGGATAATTGTGCAAAAAATATTTTGTATGCATCATAAATACTTCGCGTACTGCTTCTCGTAACTATAAAATGTAAAATGATCTTATTAACGTTCATATATGATACCCGATTAAATAAATTCAATAGAACATGTATATATCTATGTAATGTATATCTTAAAAAAAAAAAAAGAAAAAAAAAATAATAATAATATAACTCGAAAATATATAGCAATTCAGATTATTAAGCAATATAGCAGAACAATGTATGTATGACACAAATAAAGAGAGACACACCTCAGCAACTTCCAGTGCCTTGAAGTGCAAGAAAAATTAAATTGCTTATTAGAAAATATGGTACGTTAAATTTAAATAACATTATAAACATGTGTTTCCGTATTTACATTAAAATTCTTTTTCCTTTGAATTCATTTATCAAATATATGCAATTTGATCTTGAAAAGGAAATAATGCTCAAAGTCCTTTTTCTTTACAAATAAACTTTTTAAATGAACATTTTTATCCAATAATTAAATAGAATTTTCTAGCAATACTTAATTCCGTCTTAATAATAAATTTATATAAAATTCCGATTAGAAATATATACTCACTGCATGTACATCCTTATTTTTGGCACGAGCTTTTTCAAGAGCACGATTTGCAGATTCGTATGCGTGCAAAGCTTTTAACCTTCTAAAAAGAAGCCTTTTTGCTGCAGCAGTATCCCTCATGTAATAACGAAGCGTATCAGACAATTTCAAATCCTCGTCGGATGCTACTCGTCCTTCGACTTTCTATAGTATTTTAAAATAAAAAAATATTAAGAATAAAGAAGATAAACAAATTTTATGCAAAATTTATATTGCTACTTCTAACTATCAGCTTACCCGTAATTTTTCAAACGTTTCTGCAATTTTTGTTAAAAATTTCTCTAATTTACCAGGATCTATTGTAGCTAATTGTAAAAGATTAGTAGATATTTTTATATATGAATCTGCTACGTCTTTATGCTTCGCAGTTTGACGATCTGCACGACTCGTTGCTTCCTTTAAATTATGATGATACAATTGTAGAAATGTCATTTCTTGATCAAAAAAGTCATTTACATCTTTTACAGTTGCCTGCAAATAATATTCATCCGTGGTTTTGGAAAAAGATTTCACTAAACCACCAAACATTTCCATTTTATTTTTTCCTAAAAGCAAAGGCATAATTTATCTTTGTTAACATTGCAGAATTAATATTAATTGTAAGAGAAAAAGTCTCTTATTTATTATTTCCTTTTATTTTATAAATTAAATTTTTCTGAATACAAAATTTTTACCTCTGACACAAAGATCTTGATCATATTCTAGAAATACTCTAAGATTGTGATCATTTAGAAAAACTGGATGATGTGCTAATCTTGTTAGAAACATTTCATGCATAGCAACAGTTTTCTTGAAAGTAGCCAAATATTCTCTATAAAGATCACATATCTATTATAAATGTATACTATGTAAAATATATATTTAACATTCTGTTGAAAGGAATGTACAACTTACGCTTCTAATTCTTGCTTCATTTTGTTAAATTCTTCTCTTGTCATGTTACCTTCACCTTCTCCAAGTTTTTGTAATTTCTCACGAGATGCATCAAAGTCTGGTCTTGGTGGACATGGTGGAATCTATGAAATTATAGGTTATAAATTTCTATTACTTTTATAACAAATAAAGAAAACTCAGAAGTGATAATTCTTTATACTAATTAAATACAATACATACGATATAGCCAGCATACTCCTCGTTCTCCTCAAATCTGTCATGAAGCCACACAAATTCCTCATGCTGTCTTACAACCAAATTCTCTGACTTTTGAAATTCGGGCAAGGTAGTTTTTGTGTGTACAGTAAATTTCACTTTATCCTTCTCGCTGAGAGCATCAGATATATCCACCCGTAGAGGCTTGTCTTGCAGATCTATGCTATCGGCATGAATTGTCTGAAAAAAGGTAATATAGTTATTTCATAGACATAATTTAAATGGAAGAATTATTTTACAGAAAGGAAAGCTTACAAAATATGAACAAAAACCGTTGTATGCATAAGGAAAAGTGAAAGATGTAAATACCTTTTTGGGAGGCACGCTGTTTAAAATGTCGGTAGTGTCGCATATTCCGTCCTGCAACATTTCTCGCTTATTAAATACTGCAGATCTCCTTTTTGAAAGGGAACAAACAATGCCAGAGTTCCAACTAATTAAACGCGTTGAAAATTCAATAGCCTACCGGCCAAGTGATAACAGGTTCCACCTACCATCATGGCGCCTGGTTGCGTCTTTACGACGCAGCCCGTTAGCTAATGTCCAGTATGTCAAAGGTAACTCCAAAATAATGCTTCACCGCCTTATGGAAGGTACATCTGCAACATTAACCCTTCTGCAGTACGAATGGAAAGCGCGAACGCGAGTAGAAGAATAGCAGCGCTCTCGCTTTGGCAAAGCCCGCTCGTTCAATTCACGACATGCTGCTCTCTGGCGCTTTTCTATAGCGAGCGCAACAGAGAGATAGAAAATTTGTATCGGCAAATCAGCTGTGGATCAAGTCAGTTGCGTCACGCGGAATTTATTTGAACATACGTCAAACGAATAATTCTGTCACATATGTACATACATACGCAACAGATGATATGATTTTCTTAAACGTAGGAAAACAAAAATTATATCGCTAAATATCAAACTTCTTGACATTTCTTATTAGTTTTAATAATTGGAGGATAATGTTCGGATATATTTTCTAAAATTAATTTACATCGTTTAATCGTAATAGCATATAAGCATAATAAAAGTACACAGTGCTAAAATACTCTTTGTTACATTCACAAAATATTTTGTTACATTATAGGAAAAAAATATATAACAAAGAGATACACATATATAAGAAGAAATACATAGCTAATCATTAATACTAGTCAAATGATATTTTTGGGATCATGTATAGGTAATGGATCTGGTTAACAAATATGTTATATATGTACAAATACAAAAAAAAAATATTATTAATAAAAACACTATCCATATGTGCATTTGCTTCCCATAATTATGCAATGAAAGAATAAATGCATCTAATGTTTCGTAACACTCATCTTTCTGTAAAATTTAAAGTGTATTCAATTTTCAAATCCAAGCTCTACACATGATTTAATATCCCTTTATTCTTTTTATTAAGAAATATTCAACTAATATTATGATATCAACATCAGAGAGCTAACTAATGTTCCATAAATATAATGCAATAAAAGACTATATTTTCTGTTAATGCACATCTACGCATTTTACATATACTTAATTCTTTGTGTTCTTGTATAGTTAAATATTCATACATCAATAGAAATAATAATGTACATTATGATACTTTTTGGACCTTGTTCGAATAGGATACATTTAGAAGTATTATGCCATCACATATCTAAATCAATATCTTTGGTTAAGAATTAAGAATGCACACTATGCACTTGACTCTTTAAATTGTATGGTACTACAAATGTTCTCCAGTCCAAAAAAAACGCTGAAAAATTTTAATTTACTGTTATTATATCGTTAATCATTGACTTTTAAAAGTGTATCATAAGTAATGATACTAACCACAATATAAATATTGTAAATAGTGAGGTTTTGTGTAATCATTACATAGAATATAAATTTGGTTACATAGGCCTCTTGATGTAATTGATTACATGTTTTATATATTCGTCATCTTATACATCAATACATACGTATACATAGTGTCGCCTTAGGTAGCCAAGTGTAATTTTGTAATTCCGTTTAAAGCCAATCGAACTTGATTATTCCAATCCACGATATACGATTAAGTAAATTAAATTTTTAATATTAAAGCACATCACATATATTACATGACAGTAAATAAATGTTAAGTATGGAATAGAAATGCCTATCCCTTCCGCCTTCTCATCCTCCTTTACTCATCAATGATAGAGACATTTACATCTTCAATAATATGTTCAATATCTCAACATGACAAATATATTTAATTTCCATATTTTACAGATAGAAGTATATCGCATTTTATAGCGATAAGCATAAAGTGATAATACTATAAATTTAGTAATATAGATGTTTTCATTCTTCAATAATAAAACCAATCAAAATATTATTAATATAAATAAAATACACATAACTTTGAGAGAGGGAACTTCATTAAAGTGTTACATTAACTTTTAAATAACGATAAAAATAAGAATTGTATGTATTTATATATATGTATATATGTATATATATATATATCATATATATAATAACACAAAGATACAAACTGACATGATGAGATCTGTAAATCAAGATTTTATTATATTTTATGATTCTAATGATGTATAACACTTTTGCCATATAATACTCCTATCATCATGTATATAATATTTTTTAAATAATAAATACACCAATTGTGTCACTCGTTACCTCAAGATGCGACGCGCGCAAAATTAAATGTACAAAGTCGGTGGTTGAGATTAAAACGAGGAGCAGGAGTAAAAGGATCGATTCAGATCGGAGAAGGATGTAGCGGTGGGCAGGCAACCCCCAGCCCCTAGCAGCACCCACCGCCCTGTGCATTTCCTTGTCCTCCGGTACCTGCTAATCCACTAGGACTTGTTGGAGAATGTTGTGGTCCAATTTTAATGCCATTTGCCTAATTAAAGGAAATAATATTTATATAAATAGAATTAAATCTATCATTCAATGAAATATTAAGTCTTTCATATAAATAAATATTCACCTCATTATTGATATCAAATACACCCTCCTGTATTTTTTCATATATTTCTTTTGCTGTGTTAATGAATGCTTCTTCAACATTTGCTGCTGTCTTTGCACTTGTTTCCATGAAAACAAGTCCATGTTCTCTGGCAAATGCTTCTCCTTCTTCCCTTTTTACTTCTCTTCGTGAATCAAGATCACTTTTATTACCAATTAACATAATCACCATATTTGAATTCGAATGTTGCCTAGCATCTTCCAGCCACGTTGTAAGATGATTAAATGTTTCTCTGCGTGTAATGTCATACACCAATAATGCTCCTGCTGCGCCACGGTAATAAGATCGTGTAATAGAACGGAATGCTTCTTGTCCAGCCTATAATTTGTTTATATTAATACTTTAACGATTCCGTGTTAATACAAATTATCAATGTTATGCAATAATTACCGTATCCCAAATTTGCAATTTTATTTGTTTACAGTCAATGGTAATCATACGGGCGCCAAATTCTACTCCTATTGTTAAATCATGAACTGGTTGAAATCTTTTGTCTGTGAATTGCAATAGAAGGCAAGATTTTCCAACACCTATATTAAAGAAAAATTAATGTATTTAGTAATAATTAATTAAATTCTAATTAATTAATCCTTATTTATACAGGTGATACAAAACTTCGATTACAAAACATAAGTTTAAAATAATACGATTTCAATTTTTATATATATTTAAGTGAATAGAATATATAAGAAAAGACAACTGTATAAAAAAAAAAAGATATTTTATATCGAGGTCAAAGTGAAATCACATACCAGTTGCTCACTGGCATAACATCAAATGTAAATGTAAAAATAAAAAGATCTACTAAATTTGACTACCGTATTTATTTAATGTTCTATATGCAAATAAAGAGTATATCTTTTAAGTTCGTATTACTTGAGAAAAAATTTGACGGATATAATGCAATATTAATAGATGCAAATATAAAATTAAAAAAAAAAAATGTTACAACGTAGAATTTCTACAAATAGAAACATCATTCTCTATGAGAGAACAAAAACAATGGGATCCTGTCAGGGCATATTTAATACGGAATATAGAATATGTTGAAGGGAGAGATCAAAATATAACACCATGCCAATTACCTGTATCCCCAATAATGATATACTTGAAAAGGTATGCATACGACATTTTCAAAGCTTTAAGATTGTGATGCACAAATATCAATATAATAGAAAACACAGTTTCAGTTTTTTTTTTTTTTACTGCTTTATCTCTTCTGCTTGGGCATGACGTCACTAAATGACATCGGTATTATTCGGATACTTTCGGTCAATCCTCGTTCACATTTCCGCTATTGCGCTGCTGTCGTTTCCGTTTACTTGTAATATTTCATTCCAGTTTACTTGTAACTATCTTATTAAAATATTATAAAACATGTAGTTTCATCAAAATCATTTAAATATTTGATATTAAAGCATGAATAATCTTATATCTGACTTATTCTATTAACATGGACTTTCGTAGGTTTAAAATAATAACACGAAACAATGTTCAAAAATCATAGTACAATGTACGCAATTATTTTCAATTCGAACAGATTTAAATTCGACTTATTTGTATAAAATTAATTTATCAGAATATTTCTATAATATAATATTTCTATCATCAAATATCATATCATTTTCATTTTTCTTTTAGAAATGAAAATATGTTCAAAATGTTTCTTTTGTAAATACATAATGCAAAAGTATAATTCATTAGAATAATGTTATATGAAAATTATTGCGTCATTAATTTCATGTGATTTCACCATGATGATTAGTTACCCATTCACAATCTTTTCACTTAAAGGTGCTTACAGAATTGCATACAAAGTCATATATATTTTCCTATATGTACAGTCTATATATTCATGTTCATCTCCGATAAATACAACAGAGATGGAAGAAATGTTGGACCAATCAACGAACGACAGCACTGCGCCGGGTCTCGTGCTTCGGTGGCTACTTTTTAGCGTAGCCACGTCTTCATTAAGCAGTAGTTCTCCGATAGTTAGATGCGTTGGGTGCAGTTACAAAGGAGCTCGGATAATTTCACGATGCTACCTAAAATTTTCGTTTTCGTTAGTTTATTATTCCTAAACGTTTATGCTTCCGAAAGTGATGTTCTTGAATTAACTGACGATGATTTCACGGATGAACTTAAGCGTCATGAAAATGCACTTGTCATGTTTTACGCACCATGGTAAGAAAAAAAAATTTTTTTACTCGTTTCTATAGTTTTTAATGTGAGTCATAGGAAAATGAAGTATGTTAAGTTCGTTCGTTTTTTATATTAGAAGAAAATGTACAATAAAATAATGAACTTACACAAATGTCAATTTTTACACTCGCCGAATACCGGTTAGACAGTTCTTGATCATCGTTTTTATATACTTAGCGGCAACGCATTGTATTATTCTATAGTTTACTAATTATTCCAATTTATAATAAAACTATTGGTATTCTTTTTTTTATGTTAATTAAATCTTTTAATACAACATATTTCTTTAATGTTTCTTTGTCTATTTATGTTATTTATCACAGTTTCATATTTTAAAATATACAAACAATATTTATCTCTCTCGTACGAAATAAATGGAATAAATTACATTTTAATTATTTCATCAGTCCATTCATCTATTTTTCAATGTATGTTTTTTAATTTTATTTCTTTTATTTTATTTTTGTTTTTATTTTTAATTCTTTTTTCTTTTTTATACTTTCTTTTTTTTTTTTTTTTAATGGAGTAAAAGTAAAATTAATTATTTTTTTCTTTTATGGCAAACTATAATATGTTTTGTTTTAGGTGTGGACATTGTAAACGTTTAAAACCTGAATATGCAAAAGCTGCTGAACTTCTTATAGGTAATGATCCTCCAATTACATTTGCTAAAGTTGATTGTACAGAAAGTGGGAAAGAAACATGTAATAAGCATTCTGTCAGTGGATATCCAACATTAAAAATTTTTGCAAATGGGGATTTGGTTGGAGATTACAATGGACCTAGAGAAGCGCCTGGCATTGTTAAATATATGAAGGTATTTATGAATTGTATTCACTATAAGCTAATATTAAAAATGTATTTTTCAATAAATTTTTATCTGACTTAAAAATTTGTATAGGCACAAGTTGGTCCAGCATCAAAAGAATTAGTTAGCGAAGATTGTCAAAAGGCATTCTTAGATTCTAATGAAGTAGGTGTCATAGGTTACTTTAAATATGATGATTCATCATTATCAGTTGCATTCCATGATGTCTCAAAGAAACTCAGAGAAAAGGTTAGATTTGCTCATACGTCTGCAAAAGAATTATTAGAAAAAGAAGGTTTGATGTAAGTACAAGATATTTCAGTAATGATTATGAATTAATTTCAATATTATTTATTCTTATTATTAATATATATTTTATTTTATTTCAGGAACAATATTGTTTTATATCGGCCAAAATTACTTCATAACAAATTTGAACCAGATAGTATTAAATATGAAGATCGTGATTCCTTTGGTGATGTCTATAACTTTATCACACAGAACTAGTAAGTTTATTATTCTTTTTATGTATCTTTATCGCACAGAAATAATAAGTTTATTGTCTTTTTTACGTATCTTTGAAATATACTGTTTGAAAGTATCGGATATACAGAATATATTATACAAATGTTATTTTTACAGCTTTGGAATTGTGGGCGTTCGTAATCGCGATAATGCAGCAGAATTTAAAAATCCGTTAATTGTTGCTTACTATAATGTAGATTATGTAAAAAATCCAAAGGGTACCAATTATTGGCGTAATAGAATTCTAAAGGTTGCAAAAGATTTTACTGGCTTTAATTTTGCCATTTCTTCCAAAGATGATTTCCAACATGAATTGAATGACTTTGGCATTGACTTTGTAAAAGGTGATAAACCAGTTGTTCTGGCAAGAGATGCACAAAATCAGAAATTTGTTCTTAAAGAAGAATTTTCTGTTGAAAACTTTGAAAAGTTCGTGAAGGCATTAGAAGCTGGTGAATTAGAACCATATCTGAAATCTGAACCAGTTCCTGAAGATAATGATGGCAATGTGAAAGTTGCGGTAGCAAAGAACTTTGATGAAATTGTTACAAATAATGGCAAAGATACATTAATTGAATTTTATGCTCCTTGGTGTGGTCATTGTAAAAAGCTTGCGCCTGTTTATGATGAATTAGGAGACAAATTGGCTAATGAAGATGTTGAAATTGTGAAGTTTGATGCCACAGCTAATGACGTTCCATCGCCATACGAAGTTAGAGGATTCCCAACACTTTTCTGGGCACCAAAAGACTTTAAAGACAAACCTGTTAAATACGAAGGTGGCAGAGAATTAGAAGATCTTATTAAATATATTGCTAAGCATTCTACTAATGAACTTAAAGGTTACGACCGTAAGGGTAAAGCCGTTAAAGCTAGAAACGAAGAGTTGTAATTCTTTTACAATTTTTAATTAATTGTTTAATGCATTTTGAAAATCACCTCAGCTTCAAAAAATGAAATGAAATTCTTTTGTATAATTCATTCATTTACTATCATAATTATGACAAAGGACATTAGTCATAGAAATTAAAGAGTAAGTTATCTCTTTTTAAATATTATAAAAAAGAATACAATGTATGAAAAAGTGATCATAGGATCTTTAATATCGTATACTTGTTTAGAAAGGAAGAAATTAGGAAGAACTGAAAAATAATGATAGGTTGTGTCACGTATACTTTGTACCATTGCGTAAAGGTATAAAAAATTAAGGAAACTTGTCCTTATTTCTTTTCATAACTAAGTATTGATAAAGTATCAATACTTTTTCCATTTCTGGGTGTCAGACTGTGCTTTAGGTTAAATATGATATTAATTTTTGTTTACATGAAAGAGTGATAATAAATTGTTTTATACGAAATGCGAATGTAATTATAAAATAAACCTGTTTACTCTTTGTAATACCTAATAATATAAATTTTAAATTCTATTATCTTTCCATTATCTATTATCTTTTGTCGTCCAAATATAAAAATAATAGTGTCTAGACATCTAAATGTATATTTTTTAAATAAAACAAATCGGATAAATAATTCTGAAATAATTGTTTACATTATTTTACTACATAACAAATTTAAAACATAGAAAAAGTAAAGAAGAAACAGAGTGTATACGATATAATTACAATCTTTGGAAGAAGACGTTCTCAAGGTAAAATCGTTTATTTGACATTCAGTTAAGAGCGAGATTGATTTTACCGATAGAGAACTCTATTTTCTTACACAGAGATTTCCAAACCATGATCTGCCGGGACGTAACAATATATCTGGTCTTTCCTCTGCAAATAGTTAAGTACGTTGGCGTGGCTGCATAACATCTTATGGCATCTTACTCTGTTAAATGGGAGTACGGTACTTGCCCATGATAAATAACAATAAACTAATAATAATTAGCGTATAAATAATAAACGAGATCATTTAATTGGTATTAGGATAAAATTTCATAAATTTGGTGAGTGTACGTGAAATAAAAAATATTTTATACAGTAATTTTATTTTTTTATCGTATGTACTTATCGCACCCTGACTGCTTTAAATTACTATTGGCTAGTAAATTGTAATATTTCAGTAAATTATTTTTTTATTGTGTTAGTTCCTTATAATAGTTCCATTTTGGCACTTTATATATATATATATTAGCTTATGTCTTTTTAATCATTTGTTTATATTCTTCCATTTCAAGTAATATTATTTATTATTTACAATCGTCTGACTTTAAGAATGTTAAAAAAAAATAATAAATCATTTTACACACTAATAAATAATTTATTTTCCACTTGTATATAATCTTAATAAAAATTTAATTAAACTTATAAATATTCCACCTTTATGGAAGAAGTAATATTGATGAGAATTAAATTAAAATTAGTTTATACTGATAAAATGGAATATAATATTTATATATCGTTTTTATATTTCATAGGTATTTTAAGAAGCATCTAAAGTTTTCCATTGGATGTACCAGTTTACGTTAAGACAAGAACTGGTATTATGACGGAATATAAGCTCGTTGTAGTAGGAGCTGGAGGTGTTGGAAAATCTGCATTAACTATTCAACTAATACAAAATCACTTTGTAGATGAATATGATCCCACCATAGAAGATTCTTATAGAAAACAGGTAAATTTAAGTTAATTAATGCATACAAATCTATGACTTAATTATATGTTCAACTGGTAATATAATTTTATGGTAATATATTTTATTACTTATAAATTTTTTTTTTAAACAGGTTGTTATTGATGGAGAAACGTGCCTTTTAGATATATTAGACACAGCTGGTCAAGAAGAATATAGTGCAATGAGAGATCAATATATGAGGACTGGAGAAGGGTTTTTATTAGTATTTGCTGTTAATTCTGCTAAGAGCTTCGAAGTATGTATACTTCACATTATATCTATATATAACGACAAAAATCATAATATAAGATATTGATTATGACATACAAATGTTATTAGTCATGTTATTTTTGTCATTAAAGGATATAGGCACATATAGAGAACAAATAAAAAGAGTAAAAGATGCAGAAGAAGTACCAATGGTATTAGTTGGTAATAAATGCGATCTTCAACAATCTTGGGCAGTGAATATGACACAAGCAAGAGAAGTTGCACGTCAATATGGAGTGCCATTTGTTGAAACTTCTGCAAAAACTAGAATGGGTGTAGATGATGCTTTTTATACTCTGGTGAGTTAATTATTATGCATCTTTAAAATCTTTGAGTAAGATATTATAGGTTATTAATGTGTCATAGAATTATAAACTTATAATTGTATATATAAAAATACTATGTATTTATGAAAAATATTGGTACATTTTAGGTAAGAGAAATACGAAAAGATAAAGAACACAGAGGTAAAGAAAAGAGAAAACGTATGAGAGTTGGTAATTCTGGACGCAGGAGACATCGATGTTGTCTCCTTTAAATCATTTGCTAAAATTAATTTTTTTTCACTCAACAGATCAACGAAAGAATAAAATGTAAAATCCTAGAGTATATTCACTTTACATAAATTTTTGCAGCTTCCTTTATAGAATATCATAATTAATCTTGAAGAAAAACAGTTTTTCTATATACTTTGAAAAAGAACAACATATTTAATACATAGTATAGAATATTACAAGGATGCTTACTCACGTGATTACGATTTGTGAAACAATATTGCTTATATAATGGTCTGACATGCATCATTTAACATTTTATGAATTAAAGGAACCAGAACCCTTGATTGTTAAAATGTCTAAATCTGCTGCAATCTTTTTTAATCTGCAATCAATAATTATGACATATAATCAGATTTCGTTAATGTTCAGTTGTTGGTTTGAAGTATTTTTTAATTATATATACCTTGTAAAAACTACTAGTATGCGAGAGTATTTGATATGCAGAAGCCAACCTTACATTATGATTTGCATTAATAATTCAATAGATTACATATATAGTGACAAATATTTTTTTTTTTATTTTGCTTTAATAAATTTCAATATATAATGTAGTTTTGCAAATCAAGTATCACAAGATTTTTTATTAATTATTAATTTTGATGTTATTTATATATTTGTTTTAATTTTGTTTTTATCATATCAAATAATATAGATGTTGAAATTCACTTAAGATTGCAGAGAATCACAAACCTAATTAAATTAATTTGGTGCTCGGGCAACACAATATTGTTATATGTATATATATATAGATGTATGTTACTGTGATTTTGTATAACATTTTAAAATAGCAAGTAAGAGTACATTATGAATATATTTGAGATAGAATTTGTAAACACTCCACTTATATAAATGGAGAAATTTGATACATTGGTGGTTCAAAATTACAATAATAAATCACTTATTAGTAAGAATAAGAAATGTGGGAAAATAACAAAAATAATTAAAATATTGAAATATTATTTCTGTATCATTCTTTGATATAGTTTTATAATATGATAAATATATTTTATTAAATTAATATCATTTTTTAATAACATTTTTTTTTAAATCATTTATTTTAATATACAATTGAACATTTTAAAAATAAAATAAACATATCAAAAAAATATATAAAAAATGTTGTAGAGTAAGGTCTCATGACAGACCTTAGTTAAACAAGAATCACTTTATGCAATTTTATTTTAATTGAATATTTAATATATAATATTTAATTCCATTTTGATTGCTTGAACCACCTTTGTATAAATAAACGGTACAAACATTTCTAACATATCTTGTACTAAGGAGGTGTACCTAATAATAACATAAAAATATTTAAAAAAATCATAATTAATCCTCTTAAAAATTATAAAACATTAAAGAATCTAGATACAAATATGCTTGTTGCAGGTAAATTCAAATAATTTGTAAATAATCTCCTTAAAATTAAATTTTAAATTTAAAAATATTTTGTTTCTTTTTTTATATTGACACAAATAAATTAATAATAATGCTATGGCCATTATCATATACCGATAAATCATTTATAATTAATCATCGTTAGGTACACCTGATCTCGTACAAGCGCATGCACAAATTCAGTTCCAAAAATAATTACTGCCTTAATATAGAACTAGTAAGTTTGACTTTACAGTTAAAAAAAATGAAGCGCAATTATTCAGCATTAGTATATATTATTTTAATATCTTTGTATTATTCTTTATATTACATCAATATATTGTATGTAAGGGAATCCTATATTAATTAAGGTATATGATTTCTAGGCAAATCTGCGGCGCAATATGGATGGTTATTAGATACGATTGTAATTTAGTTAATAAAATCAGTAATCTTTTTAGAAATACTCGATAAATAACTAATAAGCGATTGTTTATCAGATTATTATTATTATTATTATTATTATTATTATTATTATTATTATTATTATTATTATTATTATTATTATTATTATTATATATATATATTTTTTAATTTTATGTATATACTCTTATGTTGTCTAAAATGCTTAAGGAAAGACAAACATTATCGTGTTCCGGGTATAATTTAGTTCCAATAAACTTTCAATTTAAATTTATTGAAATAAATTGAACTATGATGCACGGATATGTTTCTTTAAAGAACGCGATAAGTATTAAGACATTACAAATTAATACGATGTTATAAATAAATAAAAAAATGATATAAGATCGTATTATGTTGAGTTATATCAGCGACTGTGATGAAGGGCACATTTAACAATCAAGGGTAAAGCCGGCTTATACAATTTATACGTACAATTTGAGTAAATGTGTGCGTGTGTGTTTACATGTACGCATGTACGAGTGATTGGGTTGATTGCATATACGCTCAGAATATGCAATTTGTAATATTAATCTTAATCTCTTCAAATATTAAAAATATCTAAGAGAGTGTACAATTACCACACACAACATAATTATTATTATGTAATTTCATTTATTCTGAATAAAACTTTATATAAAAAATACATTCTTTTGAATAAAAAAATTATTAATATTATATAGTTATAACTTTGGTAATATCAATATGTGTCATATATCAGATTAATACTTTATCTTATTTCAAATGTAATACATTTGAGATGTAAACATAATTGTTTAAATCATTTTAAATAATTGTAAAAATTTCATGTTTTAAATTTAATGTCCTTTACAATGCTGTAACTATTTCGGAAAAGTACTTCATATATCGATTAAATCTTTTTACTTATAGAAAAAATAACATTGAGTAATATAAAGAAAAAAAGCAAGAACCATGAAAATCAACTAAAAGTAACTAATATTCTTGAATCTTATTATTATATACTTCTAGTGTATAAGTAATATACTAATTCACAAAATGTAGTCGTGATAACAACTAAATATAATAAAATTAATTTTGATAATTTTTGTAATCCAATATAAGCTTAGCAAGCTGACTACGCTGACCCAAATGAATATTTTTTTGTTTAACACACATTGTGTAAGTATCATTGTTAAGAGTACTAATACACCGTATATCTTTATATTTTATCTTCAATGCCGGTTCTACCGCACGAAGTGTATGTATGTTACTAAAAGATACAAACATGTCAAATATAGAAGTAATTGGATTATGTTTTGAAAGCTCCAAAAGAGTAGCGATGTCTTTATCAGAACGAGCTAATGAAATACTCGTTTCAACAGCTTTTCTCACTGAAATACGATAGAAGAATATTAATAATGGTATTTATTTTAAGGCTTATACTGAAAGATATTTTATAAAACATACTTGCAATGTAATCTTTAACATAAAACGCAATGTTATTGTAATTATATTCATCGTATCTTCCATAATTATGATTAACGTCCACTTCAATATGTTTATTATCATCGGTATATGTTATGTCAGGATGATATGCAACAAATGGAATTGGACTAAATATTTGATATTGATTTATAGTATTCATACGAACCTAAAAAATTAATATATGAAAATATATAATATATATATCCATAATTGTTATATAATTCTTATTTTGTTTACATACCCTATTTAAATAATCTAATTTCAAATCCATACCAGTTTCAACAAAGAGAATTAAACTCTCAGGAGAGAATTTTTTAATACATAAATCTGTAATAGCAATTTTAAGCATAGGATCTATTTCAATAGCATTTATAATGATTGGTAAACGAATTGAATGCCATGTAACCTTTGACTGTTCCTTTTTATATTTCTCTGAAAGCATTAAAGCATATTTTTTAATACCATAAAATATATCGGCTTGCCCTTTTGATGGTGAATCAACATTGTATAAGAGGACCTGCAAAATTTAGAATTTTGTTTATTTATTAATTTCGAAAAAAAGTAATTAACAAATGTTTAAGTAATACTGACCAATAAAAGGAAAGTTTTATATTTCTTTTGCATACAATTCTCTTCATAATATTCCATAAAAGTTAACACATCTTCTTTATTGTTTGTATTTACAACTAATATCATATTAATTCTTGTATTTTCTGTTACATATGGGACTGATAAAACTTCAACTTTTCCTAATGGCTTGCATACTTCCATTCTCTTATATAATTCTTCTCCAGTAGTTACTTCAATAAAGGAAAGATCAAAAATATAATCCATTCCTCTAGATGCATCAAATCTTTTATAACCATTTATCAATTTTTTAAATACTAGCCTTTGATCATGTTCCATAATTATTTTATTAGTAATTGTATTTATTATATGATCTATATCAAATTTTGCATCTGCTTTTAACTTTCGTACATTTAAAAAGTCAGTCTCAAAAAAAGTATGTGTTTCATTAAAATATGTCCAATGTAAAACATCAAAACGTGTTAAAGGCTTGTTTCCTGGTCGATTGCCAATAGGCCATGATATATTATGTTCATGTACTGGTGCTAAATGCTTAGTTTGTAAAATAGCATTACGCAAATCAAAAATCTTTTGTTGGCCATCAACGGATTTCATCTGAAAGAAAGTGTGCTCCTTATTCATTTATTTTTTTGTTTTTCAAAATATTAATTAAAATATATGTTGTGTTAATTTATCAATGACATTCTTACCACTGTTATGTACATATGAAAACGGTAGAAATTGAGATGATCATAAATAGGATGAATAGTGAGTGAGTTTAAAAAATTTTCTTGCAGAATTAATTTTGATAAATCTCGTTTAAAGTTAAATGCAGAGTTTAACTTTATTGATAAGAATGTCTGCCCTTGCATTTGGTTTGTACAAGGAAGTGATGAAGAATGCACAATACAACGTCCAAAATTAATATCATCTATATCTGAATATGTATTTTGTACGCACCAATCTAAATTTGTTTTAATTTCTTGAATTATTGAATTACTTAGAAGGATACCAGAATCTGAAAATCATGATAGTTTCATTTAGATATATGTATATTATTTTATCATATAAAAAGTAAACAAATCAGTAATACTTTACCTAGAGAACAGTAGGTTTGTATATCAGTTGGTATACCCACATGAACATCTTGACTCACACTAATTTTAGATACAAAGTTAATCAACTTTCTTGCATTAATGTAGCTAATATCTTTAATAAGAAAATAATAGTCATAATCTTCTAAATAATTATCAGTAATATATTTCATGACATGAAATGGCTTTAAAATACTTCTGGTATCTGTAAAACCTACTATACCAGGAAGAGATACGTTAGGTTTTACACCCTCTGGTATTGAGATAAAATAACGTACTTTGTCCACTAAATGTGCAATTGTCTTATTGATTGCAATATCTCTACTATGCAAATACATTCGACTAGTTATTATTCCCACAAAGAGCTTTTCTCTAATTCCAAGTTCTGTAGAATAATATCTTGGACGTACAAACATTTTTGGTACCTTTCGTGCTTGCAATGGTTTATTAGCTATATTTACTTTAGGTTCATATTCATCATTAGCCTCATGCGCATTTGATAATTGAAATGAATATTCCATTTTTCCTTCATTTTCAAAATCATTAACTGGTATCAGAAACAAACTGAGACTTAAACCCATACATATTCCAATTATCAAATAAATATTGCTCCAACAATTTAAGAAAAGGATTTTAAATAAGGGATTCATTATGACAATCTTGTATCAATCAATTTTTAAATAATATCAATAATCACTTTAATAGTAATAATATTATTGCGGACAAATAAATTTAATCATTTGCATTAATATTGTTTGTACATAAAGAACATGTACTTGATGAAGTTACCAAAAATTAATTATCATTATTAAGATATAACGTTCCAACGATTATTATTAAAAGAGTAATATATCTTGTATAATATCAGTCTATTTTTATTGCAGAATAAGATCTTATGAAAAAGGTAAGTATCTATACACAATATTTATTATTTTAATTTTGTATAGATCAACTTTTGTCAAATTTCGTATTTAGAAGATTTAGATTTAAGGCACTTGTGTTTATTATTATGTTTCTATTAGCTGATTTCGACTGATTTATTCATGTATTAATAAAATTTATTGTTTCAATTTAACAATTAATGTATATAAATCTTTCAATGGAATACTAAATGTTATGGTCCTTCCTTTTCGTCCTAATACCTCGGACATATTTGAAAATCATAGTATTCATATAATTTATAATAGAATTGTGAAGAGATAGAGTGGGAAATCTCAATTTGTATAACTTAACATTTGAGCAAGTTCGTGCGAATTCGTGTCAACTCGTGTAGACTCGTGCAAATCAGCAACTTCGTGAGTATCCGCTCATGCTCGTGCATGTTCGTTTCTTTAATATAATTCTGGAATTTCATTTTTTTTTTTAACTAGTTTTAGAGGTTAGTTTCTAAAAGGTTAGGTTAGAAAGTACTACGATTGAATGATTACATGTTTATTATAAATATTTACTAATTTTTGTAATGTACAGACTTAGTTGCTGAATTATTTTAAGAAGATATTGTTTTGATATAAAATGTCTGAATATGATAGAGTAAGAACAGGGAAACTTGTTTTGAAGGGAGAAAAAATAAGGTATTGACAGAAAGAATTATTTATGAAGAAAAAATTGATTTTTTTTTATTAATTGATATATTCTTAGATCAAAGAAACGGAAATTAAAGAAAGAAGAAACCAGGGAAAACGTTACAATTGATAATGAAGATACTAAGCTTCATGGTATATACATTATTTGTTTATCATATATTGTATGAATATTATTACTAATTTGTTAAATAATATCAGAAACATAAGTATTTATAAACATATTACATAACTTCTGTTTTCAAATAGGTGGGTGGTGGAAAACAAGTAGTGCAAAAGAAATCACAGGTACAGTAGCTATTGAATTTGGAAAACAAACCTATGTAAAGGCTCTTGACAATGGGCTTTTTACACTTGGAGCTCCTCATTCAGATGGAGAAGGTCCCTGCCCAGAAGAAATTTTAACAGCATTTCGTATAAGTGATAATTTAATAGCTTTAAAATCTGGATATGGTAAATATCTTGGTGTTGACAAAAATGGTGTTGTTGTGGGACGCAGTGATGCAGTAGGTGCAATTGAACAGTGGGAACCAATTTTTCAAGTAATATCTTTGACAAATGATGGATCAAATAGATATTATTTTCAATTCTAATACATAACATATTAATAATCATAAGGTTTTTTTTTTAGGATGATAAACTTGCTATATTAAGTAATACAACTGGAAATTTCATTTCAATAACTGATGAAGATGATGTTATTTGTCAAAATAAAACAGCTGGTTCATTAGAATATGTTACTATAAGAAGTATAATAGAACGTGACAATAAACCTAATAAAGATATTCCAAAAGAAGAAGTGGGTTCTCTTGCTGATGTAGAAGTAAACTATGTGTAAGTACAATGTCATTAATATATTTATAAAAAATTCTTAATTAGTCTATAATAAATTACTTTTTTTAGACGTAAATTTCAAAAATTCCAAGATAAAAAATTAAGAATAAACAAAGAAGATCGATCTGCCTTAGAAAAAGCTAAAACAGATGGAAATTTACATGAAGCATTACTAGATCGAAGAAGTAAAATGAAAGCTGATCGTTACTGTAAATAAATTATTGCAATGTATTATAATTATAAGATAATATTCATAATATTCATATTAATTTCTCGTACAAATATTAAATATATTCATACATTTAATAAGAATATAAAACATTTTTAATTATAAAATTAATTCAGAATACATATATTTTACACAAGTACATATGATCTGTTGTAAGTATTTATAACTATATAATGCAGTACAAATATATAAATTACATAATAGTGTACTATTATTGTATTTAAGTTAACATAATCATAAGGATTTACTGTATTGTAAAATATATAAGTTTATAAAATGAAACAATAGACGACGCATGATAGGAACAGCCTTCCCCGTTTATATAGTAATTCATATTTTGTCCATAGCTGTCGCTGAAGTCACACGCTTCGAACAAAAGGTAGTGAACAGCCTTAAATAATCGAAATACGAAATTCATGATATTTTATATTTTGAGGTTGGTCGCACCGATTTATATTCGCGATCAGTTAACTCCATCTATGAGGGAGAGATCATCACTCGACGTTGGTGATGTCGCAAAGAAATTTTTAAGAGATGGAGCTAAACGAAACATATTAAACTATTCCTGAATAGGTATGTGTCCTTTGAAATACGGCGTTTTTTTTAATTTGCCTACATACATTATGTATGTATAGTACAGTGTTTCATTAAATTTTGAAAAATGTATATACGTTCGATCCGCCTCGGACGGCGTCCTATAAAATATTAGCTTATGACTTAATAAAATCCAACGTATTTTTTTTTATTTTTCAATGTATCATACGCGCGTGCGTTTACTACGTTAAAATTTGATTGCATATTACATATTTATATCATTATTCGTATAACTTAAATAAATATAAAAAATAGTGAAATGTATTTATTCAGAATGATAATTGGATGGTAATATGGTTATAGTTATAGATCATAATCAATCTTGATCAAGGTGAGTTGTGAAGTATCAAAGCTTATGATAAGTTTAATAATTTTTGTTTTATAGAAGAATAATAAATAAATGTGCAAGAATTTGTATAAAAGCAAATTAACTGGACAATTAACTACAGTGTGGATTTTCCAGCTTCAATTAAATATATTTGAGTGATAAGAACAATATTGCTATTTTGCAATAAAATAGCTTATAATATATACAATATGAAATTCCAACCAACAGTATCAATACCTATAGGTATTATATTTTTTAAAGGAAAGGAAACAAAAGAGATTTACCTGTGAGAATAATACATTTATGAGCATAACAGTAATCAGCAACTGCATTAAGGAACAGATATTGTGTTGGTAATAAAATTTTTGTGTATTAAATAACTATATTTTATATTATCAATTATAATTTATTATTAATGCTAAAAAAAAGAATTTATAGAATTGCTATTAAGTACAAACTTTTCAGAATAGTGTTGGTATAACTACTTATACTTTTGTAAATTTCATGATTATATATATATATATATATATATATATATATATATATATATATCACAATTAAATTTGATCTTTATGGGAAAAAAGATATAACACTTGTACATAAAAAAAAAAAATGTATATTTGCAACATTTTTGTTATATTAATAAAATATTTGTGTCTATAGATAATCAAACAATGCAGGCAACGACTAATCGAGATAAAGCACTCCCTTCGCGAGGATTGAAGCAAGTAAAAGTGGATAATTGGGGAACTTTCTTTCTACAGAGACTTCAACAGCTTTATTTTGAAGAAGAATTACTTGATTTAACAATCAAATTTCCAACTAGTGATATTACTGTACAGGTATTACAAATAATATCATACACGTATACAACTAATTATAAATTTATTAAATTAAAATATTATAAATTAATATAATATATTCAATATGTATTTATTATTTAGGCACATCGCTTAGTTATCACAACATGTACAGATTACTTTATGCAATTGGAACGTCAGTTAAAAGAAAAAGATGAGAATTTTGATGGAATTATTATTATGCCACCAGATATGCCTTATGAGTGTGTTAAGTCTATTATTAGGTAAAAATATTTTTTTAAGCGTTTTGTGTGTGCGCGTGTGTGTATAAAGTTAAGATATTAAAATTGAAAATTTGTATAGTTTTATGTACACTGGACAATTGGAATACTGGACCTCGGAACAACACGCATTATATCGTACTGCACAAAAGATGAAAATGACAGTATTAACTAAACTGCTTGATGCTCAATTTAATACAACTGCATTACAAACAAATAGACCAGCAAAATCAAATGTTCCAATTATTACAAAATCCACGACATTGCCAACCGAAGGAACGGTAACTACAAGTACATCAACACTTTCGGCTCAACCATTACCTGGTAGAAAGTATGTATATAAATTTTATTAATTTTTACATGACATATATCGTGTTGTTTATAGTTACATTTTATTAAACATTTACTTTTTTTTTTTTTTTAAATTCATAGGCTTCCAATTTGGAAAAGAAAATTAGAATTACCTCCTGCAAATTATGAATTGCGAGGTTCAGCACAAAAGCCTACGGAAATCACTGCTGGGCCATCCCGATTTGATCTGCCTGAAGCAGAAGATTTTGCTCTTGGAGTTTTTTCCTCATTTGATGATATTACATATAATACAAAACCCATTGTTCAAGCATCAGGAAAGTACAAAAGAGATAGTTCATCACCTTCTCTTAAATGTTCTCCTGATAGAGATGTCAAGAATGATTCAACGGAAGATGAAGAAGATGATACTCAATTACATGAAAAAGATCCTAAAGAAGTAAATTCAGATGATGATTGGACAATATCGAATACATCAGAGCGATCTCAAGATGCACAACCAACACCTAAAAGAGTAAGATTTGATCTTGAAGAAAAAGAAAACTTGGAGAAATCTTCATCTTGTCACACAAACGCAGACGATTCTATTAACAATCACGCAAAAATAATCAGGGAAGTATTGAAAAAATATCCGCATTTGATTAGAAATAATAAAAATATACGTTTAAAGATAATGCAGAAGGAAGCGAAGTCTACAGAAACTAGTGCTCCTTGTAAAACAAAAGTTTCCTATGTGGTATTGAAATCTGATCATTTAATGTCTAGCAGTAATGGAGATGAGAATGACTCAAAGTGTAACGGTAACGTAGATGGCGGTGAGACTGGACCATGGAAATGCAATAAATGCGATTTAGATGAAGAATACACGAATTATTACATGTATAGAAGACATATGCAGGATGTGCATGAGGAAAAGTTCGATCCAAGAGTTTGTGAGCACTGTGGCTATAAAGCAACAAAAAGAAACATTTTAATGTATCATCTTTATACAAAACACAATGTGCCTCCACCAAAGAGCATGTGTTTCCCTAAATGTCAAGCATGTTCATATGTGGCTCTTTCCGAAACTTTGCTTGTGAGACACCAAATAAATCATAATCATCGTCCTACATCTCGGCATCATACTTCGACCTTCGAAGTAATTCAGTGTTTACAATGTTCTCAAGTTTTTAAGGATATTACTGATCTTACCACACATGAAATCAATACTGGACATGGTAATCATGTGGAAGGGAGAGAAAAAGGATATCGTTGTCCTCATTGTAGCAAAACTTTCGTACGTGTTACGAACTTGCAAGTTCATATCGACTGTTCTCACAAGGATCTACGAGATTCTGAAACGGCGGCAGCTGTTCCTCCAATTTCTTTAGAACCATCTTCGGAAGCAGAAGCTCTTAGTCATGTAGCAAGTGGGATAGCGACATCACTCGGAGTTGGAGATAGTGTATCACCAGAAACGCAAGAAGTAGAGAATCAATCTGAATACATAGTACCAGAAATAACTGATATTTCACAAACTACAACCTATCATGCTCATGAATTCGAAGGTCAACAGATGATCATGTTGATCAATAACGATAATTATCAACAACAGGACGAGAATGATCATCATCAACAACCACAACAATTGGATATTTCTGGAAATGAACAAATTGTAATGCAAGGTACGGAAGATGGGATGATCGTGTATATTCACGATAATGATGAGACAGACAGACAAGCATATAACGATTATCAATCTATAGAGATTACACAGGAGCCAGAAGAAATAGTTGAGGAAGTTGTAGAGGAAGTAGAAGAGGCAGTAATGGAAGAAGAAGTGCAAGATGAAAGATCTGAACTTATAGATGAGAATAATTCTCATCAGATGGAAGATGGTATTCAATATGTTGAAGAACAAACTGAAATAGTTGAATATGATGAAGAACAATGTACAGAAGATAGAAGTAGAATAGAAGAATCACAGGAATCTGTTATGATTATTGAAGAGGAACATGTGGAAGGAGATGATGAAGTTACTGATGAGGTTGCTGATAAGGATAGTAATGAACAGGAATCGCCAGAAGCAAGAGATTTTGCAACTGAATGGGATGAGTATAGTAGAGATGCAATAGAATGATGAGTAATAAGATGTAACCTATTATATTCTTTCTCATTAATTCATTTATATAAATAACAAGTATGCTCTACAATCTATAGGTGTAAAATGATGTATATCATGCATCTTTTATTACCTATGTTATACTAACAATTGCAAAGTTTTAAATAGAAGAATTTATTATTATATTTTATCAGATATTTTAAAAATTTGTTGAGCACTCATTTGAAACAAGTACATATATTCTTATAACTTATTCAATTGAAAAGCAAGAACATTTTTAGTATGTTACAAGGTATTTTACAATTAATATCTGTACTTTTCTTCATTTAATAATGATGAGGGTAATAATAATGATGATGATGATGATGATAATGATGATGATGATGATGATGATGATGATGATAATGATAATGATTATGAAGATAATAATAATAATAATAATAATAATAATAATAATAATAATATTAATAATAATAATAATAATAATAATAATAATAATAATAATAATAATAATAATGATAATGATAATGATAATGATAATAAAATTATAATAATTGAAAACATATAATGATAACCACATAATTATAAGAATAAAAATAGAAATAATAATTACAGTAATAAAAGATAATAATGATAATAAAAAGAACAATAAAAGAGCTGTCATGATAACAATGATCGTTATGATAAGTATGAGAAAAATGGTACAGAAAAGAATAACAATTATTCTTATCTGATTTGAAAAGAGTATCAGAATGGTATTTAGAATTTGTTCATTTTACAATCTAACATGCATTTCTATAGATTTTAGAGTTTAAGAGCTCAAATCATATATCAATTTATTATTATATTTGAATGAATTATTATTAATAGAAAAAAGCATATGAAAATGTTAAACTATAGTTACGCTGAATGGTGCGCGCGCGTATGTGTATGTGTGTTTATGTACGCAAAATTTAATAAATTTTCTGGAAGAATAAGATTCTTTTTTTTTTTATTTATAACCACATAAAATATTTTTTTTTGTAAATAGCATCTAATTGAATAGCCTTTTCTTCGAGTAGTAAACAATTTTGCACGATAATTTATATTAATAATTTTGTTATATTATGTCTTTTATGTGGTTTTCTTTTCATGAATATTTTTTAGTTGAAAGAAAAATCCACGAAATTGAAATGTACATCTAGATTGTTTTCGATCATTAGACTTATCATTTCGACGACTATATTATTTCATTTATTCTATTTATTTTTTATTTACAAATTAATTAGATTTATTGATTGAAATTCGAAAGGGAATATAATTAGAGAGTTTTGAAAAAATGTTTACATGTATACGAATTTAATTATAAAAAACTTGAAAGATATATTTGTTTCATGTCACTCACGAGATGGCGTTGAAGAGATTTGGAAGTGTTCTTTCTACGTCATGTTTGTGAGATCTGTTCAATTTTAAATTGGAATTTTATGAATGTATGTAACGGTCAATGTTGTATAGTTTTGTAGTTCGAAAAATATTATTTATTAAGACAAAAAGACATACTTCACGTGAATTAATTTGATATAATCTCAATTAATTTAGAAGTTCATTAGCATTTGCTTAATAAATATAACATTATTTCAATGAAGAAATTTATATTGGGTAAGTAAATTATACTAAGAGAAAATGCTCATTCTACTTAATAATTTATAACATTTATTAAGAATTTGTTCGCTTACTTCATATATCTATAGTTGTAATATTTTTTATTCATATATATATATATATATATATATATATATATACATATAAATACATGAGATATAGTATAAGAACATTACATAAAAACTTTTGGTTTTTCTTATTTATTTATTATGCATATTAAGTTCTTTACTATTCGTAAAAAAACTATTAATTTGTGATGATGTAATGTCATTTTCTATTCCAGATATTACATACAATGTGGAATAGGGTTTAAACAACAGTTATTATAGTAATTTTATTGATATATAATTACTATATTTGATATAAACAACTCATACAATGGATAATTATTGTGCTCCACAATGGGTAGATTTTACATCTAGTCCACAAGTACCATCTGATGATTATTTCGATAAATATCATGACATCTACGAGTCTAAACTATGTACTAAAGAATACCAAAGTACCAAATCAGCTAAGAAGATATCTGAAATTATTGAAACACCCAACAAATCTGTGCAATCGCAAAATAGATATTTTATAAAATCTATGTCAACTGAAAATTTACAAACAGAAATAGATAGTCTCAAGAATACACCGATAAAAGTAATATATCCTTCACCGTATAATAATAGTAAACATAAAGTTATAAAACAAGTGAGTTATGAAAATATTTTGAATGAAGCTATGCAAAATGTTCAGCTTTGTGAAGATTTATGTAATGATAAAAAGGATATAGATGTATCATCAACAGAAAACATATTTAAGAAGCCAATACCAATTAAAAGTAAAACTTCCTTCAAGCCTGTGAAGATTCGTGAAATAGAAAATAATTCTGCATTGGTTTCAACCAATAAACAAATGCAAGACATTGAGAGAAATACACTTAAAGAAGAAACAAAAAATGAATCTTTATTTAGCAATGATATGCTTAAACCAGACACAAGTTCATCGATAAAAGTTATGAAAAATTTTAGTAAGACATCAAAAATTGATGATCATTTAAAATGTAACATACAGCAAAACAATGACTTGAAAAATGATCGTTCTAAAATAAAATTAAATAACAAAAATTTTAAATTGAAGTCTTCTGGTTTAAAACAACAATCTTCTATGAAACAAAAATGTTCAACTACAAAGATAAATACACATAATAGACCTGTTGTAACACTTAGTCACAAAGATAAAGAAAAATCCAAGCTTATACAAGTGGAGAAGAATCAATCAGAAACAAAATTTGTGCATAATAACTCTGCAGACTCTTCAACTTCACATAACAAAATTACACAGAAAAATATTAGAGTTGCAAATGCAGATACTACAGTTAAACAAACTCATAAACCTTATTCTTCTTTTTCCAAAGAAGGAAAACTATTTTGTCAAAAGAATAATGCATCAAAAAGAATGGTTACTACAATTGTAGGTAATACTGGATCAGAAATTATAATTAAAAAAGAAAAAATTCTATTTTTTGATATTCCTATACATACTAAACAAAAAAAGATTACATGTCCAGTACCCTTCAGTTTTGAACATCGTGATAAAATTAAAAAACAATTAAAACTAGATCAATCAGAATCCAAATGTATTAAATCAAAATCAGTCCCTAATTTAAAATTATTAGATATTAATATGCCTCAAAAAATGCCAAATAAATTATTTGATACAGGAAAAAAACCTCTCATGAGTTCTTATAGTAGCAAAGAAATTAATGACAAAAATAAAAATAATAAATTTGAAGGAAGTAAAAAAAGTAGTACTGCTTACATACATTCATTGCCTCCACATAAACTAGTGAAAACTATTGATCCAATAAAAAATAAAATTGAGAAAAAGAAAATTCAAGATAGTCAAAATAAAAAGGATGCAATTCAGGCAAAAAAATCACTTGCATCTGTTTCTTGTAAAAATATTCAAATTAATACAAATTTAAAAATTAAGAAACAAGAGATACTAGAAGTAAATAAAAAATGTATTGAGAAAGAAAATAGACAACCTAATATTAATATGTCTATTACAAATAATAGTACTTTAAATCAGAGCAAAGGAATTAAGTTAAAAAGTACTGGGTTTAAAACTAATGTCGAGGAAAGAGAAAAACAACGTCGTGTATTAGAAGATAAGATGAAGCAAAAGAAAATTTTACAAGAGGAGAAGATTAAAAAAGAAAAAGAAGAAAAGGAAGCAAATGAAAAATTGGAAATAGCAAAACTTCGAAAACAAACAGAAATAAGAGCTAGACCAATGCCAGTATATAAACCACTTATTCGTGTCAAGTCTACAAAACCTTTAACTAAACCACAAAGTCCAGCATGGTCAAGTAAGAGGAGAGTAAAATCAACTTTGTAGATTTTTTCACATGATCACATTAATCATTTATAATCCACTACATAGTTTATATAATTTATTATTCATCTGGGGATCATTATATGGATGTTAATCACTTATTGTACAAATGTAATTATGTAAAAGAATTAACAAACGAATAATGCATAAGATTTTATATTAGTAGACATTTCCATATATATATATATAAAAGATATATATATATTTAGTTTTTATAATTTTTATATAAGTTTATGGTATGTCTAACAAATTATTTGTTCGTTTGTGTTTTGTCACATATTATTTCTTCATTGGAGGGACGAACAGAAGCAGTTATTTCCATAAATTTGTCAAATGGACATAACACTTGACAATTTGGTATTTGGAGTTCTATTGCTTTTGACGGAATGCCTGTGTAATGAACAACCTAAAAATAACATTAATAAATAACATTAATTAAAAAAATAAAAGTAAAATGAATATGATACTGATATTGAAAATATTTACAAATAAGTGTCTTAAAATTAAGTACCTTAACATAATAAGTCTGATTACTTTGAAGCAATTCTAATATAACAGCACTGGAATACTTTGGAATATGTGGTTTATACACATTTAAAACACTTAACATACTACCAATATTTGTTTCGTGACCACTATATAAATTCATCTTTCTTTTTATTAATTTTCCATTTTTAAAAGCTAACATATCTTCTACCATTTTTTGAAGTAATGGACCTAAAATATAAATCTATATTAATCTTCAAATTTACTTTTATATCATGTATGTTTGTATACCTCCAGAAAGTCTTTTCAATTTAGTATTTGAATTAGAAACTTCATAAGAGTAAATGATGCCATCTTTCAGTTGGCCATTTGGAAATACAGAGCGGGTCCATTCAGGCAAGGGAAGATTCATCATCCATTCTGCCATAAGAATATTATATAAAGAATACATATCTAAAGGAGTGCTAATATTTTTACCACTCCACTTTGTCAAATTGGAGTTCATTTCACTAAATTCATTCATCTTCTGTATGACTTCAGGTGTTTTTAAAACTCTTTGGTATTCTTCTATATATCTATAAATAGTCAAATTTAAGATTTTATAAGAGTTAAGTGCAAATTTATTAGCATAAAATTTATACTGTTTAAACATACGAAGGACAATCCATAGGTAATAAGATATTATCTTCAATCCAAGGAACATATGTAATAGGTATTGGTTGCCAATTTAAATCATAATTCCATTTTTGAATATTTTTAGGCGGGAATAATCCTGCAAGAACAAGTAATAACGACATTTTTGTTCTTGAATAATCTGTAGTGTGGGCTTTTATCAGTTCTGGTGTATAAATGTCATTTAAGAAGTTTCTATATCTTGATCTGAGAAATTTTCCAAATTCATGCGCACGTTTTTTACCATTCTGAAATATGTAAAAAATTTATATTTTTTGAATAATACATTTTATAAATACTATGTAGCAATTTAATAAATCTACATACATTTGTTAATTCTCCAAAACCCATAGGATAGAAATCATATGTCTTATATGGATCATTTGGATATAATTCTTTATTTGGCGTTCGATCTCCGTGCCTAAATATCTATAAAAAAAAAGGTATAACTTGTATTTCTTTATTCTTAAAAATCAAATTAAAGAACACTTAATGTTTTATGTTTTTACCACGTTTACTAATCGAAATTCTTGTTCCTTTGTACTGATACATATTGCAATAACAATTAGATTAATAACAATTATATTAAAGAAATTAAACAAATTTTGTAGTATATTCATATTTCAATGATAAAGTCGCGTTAGTTCGTCGCAAAGTCGATTAACGTAATCGATGTAAAATCAACTTAATCATTTATCATTTACATATAGAAGACTTGAAGTCCTTTAGTTTACTGATAACGATCATTAAATACAGATATACTTTTTTTTTGAAGTATATGATTATATAGGTTCATAGATACATAAAGATTTTATCATTTCTAAAAAAGATTTATTACGACTTTTGAATGCTGCTCTCTTATTGGTCAATAACAACTTTCAGGTGTGGTAACTATGAGAATAATTATTATATACATACAGGTTATTTAAAGATTTATTATTTATATTTTACAAAACCTAAAAGAAAAAATGGTGTATTCATAAAAATATTGCAACATTCTTTAAATTATATGGCTAAATCATTGAAATTAACTCTCATAAAACTTAGAGCTTCTTTTAAAGTTGGCAGCCTTGCGACTAGCTTGTACCGCGTCTGTGCATAAGATGACCGCACGGTAAACTATTGTTTTAAAATCTGACGGTTTAAGAAACGTGTGTGTTGCATTAATTCAAAAGGAATCTTCATGAAATCATATCTCAGGATATCAAAAAGATGGCCCAAATTTTCGACGACACAGCTGCTATATTGCAGTATTTTGATACGTGAGTAGAACAATTTTTCAAACTATTTTATTATACAAATATTCATTGTCTAAAGAGACAATGAATATCTTGAAGAGTTCTTATTTCTTTTTCAAATATATGTGATATATTTAGGTTTTAAAGAAATAGGCATAATAATATAGGCATAATTAATGATTCATAAAATGTAACTTATGTAAAAGAAAAATATATTACAATATTTAAAAATATTATAACAATAAATTTTCTTTTAGATAATATAATATATTGTTGGATAAAATATATTTATTATATTATAAGAAAAGATTTAAAAGCTAAAAACGAGTCATGCAAAGAAGTTTACATGTATCTTGCATATGTTGATAATTCCTTCTATTAGATATACTTACATTTATGGGTCTGATAATTGACTGAAAATTGACTGAAAATTGACACTTATACTATCACTTGCCTTCTTTACAAGGTCTTCTGTAGCCAATAAATCTTGAATTCATTGATTGCTTACATTAACGCTTATTATCTATCTTCCAAAGGCAATAGGTCAGTCTTCGATATAGTTATATTTTCTAATCTCTTGCATATACGTCAATTTAACTTCTATCAAAATCTTTTTGAAAAACAAGTCCCCTCTTTCAATAAATATTACATTTAATTCATATAAGTATAAAGTAACAATGCTTTACAAACTTTTATTATTTTTTACAAATCTTTTTTACAAACTGATGTCTACTTGTTATTTTTACTGTCAAATGTCTACTTGGTATTGTTACTGTCAAAGAAAATAAAATAATAAAATTTTCATATAATCTTCCAAAAATTATTAATATTTTTACAGATTAGTATTTATAAATTAGATTATAACTTTATTAAGAATTATTATTATTATTATTATTAGTATTATTATTATTATTATTATTATTATTATTATTATTATTATTTTATTACTCCTTTGCTTTTTAGTTTTTTCTCTCATTTTATGTCTAATTCAAGAGATTCCTTCTGAGGGGTCCTGTCCCTCCCTATCTTTTTTCTCTCTCACTCTTTCTCCTCTCTCTCTCTCTCTCTCTCTCTCTCTCCCTCCATGTCATCTCTACTACGTGATTCTCCAGCTTTAAACCTTCCATCCTCCCCACCCTTCTGATCCTAGTCAGTATCAACCATGCTGCGACTTGTACCCAGTCGCATTTCGTACGTCGTTCGAGCGAGTTTAGTATCAACATACTTTTTCGTGTTCGAGCTTTATCTCCGACGTATTTTCGAATAGACAAAGAAAGAAAAAAGATAAGAAAAGACAAAACAAGAAAGATAGAAAGAAAGAAAGAAAGAAAAATAACGATGTGCCGATCGAACTCGTGAACTCGGTCAGTGAAAGAAAAATATGGACATAAAATTGTTGTTATCATTATCATCGCAATGAACATTTTAATTCATCGTACAAGAATGGGACATAAAATGTTGTCAGTAAAGAAGAGATCTTTCTTCTTTAGGAGGATCATACGAAAGAACAAATCATTTGTGATAAGTGTTCACGCAATAATAGCTTTTTGACGCGATCGTCAAGATTTCAGTGTTTTTTTTTCTCTCCTTGTTTCATTTGTTGACATTGTCTTTTTCTTCTTTTCGCTTTTCGACGATTTCATTTTTTTTTCTTTTTTTTCTTTTTTTTTTTTTTTTTTTTTATTATACTTCTCATTAAATTCGACGAAGGAAAACTATGCGCGCGACACTCATCAGAGAACTTTTCGTTTTATCGTAGATTATTTTTTTTCTCTCTCCGTTAACTTTTATTTTTTGTTTCTTTTTCTTTCTTTTTTTTTCTTTTTTTTTTAACCTTTTTTTTTGTTAAACTTATGAGCTTGATAGATAAAATGCGCGAGTTAAACGAAACACGGGAGTATATGCTTTAAAATGTGTATCTGCCTATGTGTGTGTTGTTTGTGCGTACGTTTTTGTATATATACATATACGTGTATACGGGTGTACAATTTATATTGAATCATCTGGAGAATCATCTCAAAGTGGATAGTTATCTCGATTAATCGGGTCCAGTGGTGTAGCACGTCGAATGAAATCGTCCATGTTAAAAGATTAACGTCAGAGACAAACAGATAATAGACATTGAGTTTGTCTCTTTGGCCACACGCATCGAATTCTGCTTCATGTGCATCTCTGCAACTTTTTCTCAATGCACGTACGAGAAGTACATACGCCAAAAAATGATTACGATGCCGTCTCGTAGTTGTACGTTCGAAGAGAAAAAGGAACAATAAAGGGGGAGAAAAAAAAGAAAGAAAGAAAAAAAAAAAGAAAGAAAGAACAAGACTTATTTTCACGAAGAAAAGTGCATATCATTATACGTACATATATATATATATATATATATTTATGTGCGTAATTGTGATCAAACGAGACTGAATGATTGACTGATTTTTACGTTGAAAATTCTTTCGAACTATAAAATTAAATTATTAAAGTACAAGACGTTCAGTATTAAGAATAAACGAGTTATATATATATATATATACACATACATTATATTTTTTTTGTGTGTTACAAGAATACGCGTGTACATATACGTATATATGTGCATATATATATATACATATATATATATACACACACATATAAATATACATATATTTTAATATAAATAACATATAGATAGTTTTAACATTATACTTTTACACGTGAACACGAAGAATCACGCACAAACGTGTGACACTTTTTATTGTTGTTATTATTATATTGTTATCAATGTTGTCCAAAACACATCAACGCAAGATGTTTCTCGGTGGTTACGTCTACGGTAATCAGAATCAGAACAGTCCACCTTCTCCATCCAGGGGCAGCATTTGGGGTAGTGCTTATAGTCCCTTTCGAAAGTAAGTTGGTAACTTGTTTGTATTAAAATATAATATGTTATCAATACAATCACTATGTATATGCATTAACATTTTTATAGATGAACGATACGAATGTTGTAGTGGTATATTGTGGTATTGGTATTAAAGAGGATTTGACGTTTAATTAATCTGACGCATATTCATTATTAATGTCTGTTTCAAAATAGATTGAATTTTTTTCTAAATTTAATGATTTCATTTTGATAAACAAATTCTCTTCTTATTCTTTAACCATGTCTTTTTTTTTTGTAGAGCTTTGGGACGACTTTTTTTTTTTTCTTTTTTTTTTTTTATTGATAATATAGGAAATCCGGTGGTCACTCAAATATATCATTCTTCTGAACGAAATATTCAAGTGCTAATGCACTTACTGTCACGCGAAAGATCAGCACGCTCGTTCAAACACCCACGCGAGAAAAGACATGATACGACAAAGTCGTAGGATTATAGGACGAAAAACAGACCGAGAGAACGAAGCTAATTGTTTAACTCGAAAGATAATTCGTTTAACGACCTGTTAATTAAAAAAAATTTGCATATGCACCGTTGACCTGCATTTCTTTATCGTAATATACTCATTCAGCGAAGTGCTAAACTTGCTACATTTGTATATGTATAATTATATATATTATACATATATATATTATATATATATATATATATATATATATATATATAAGTTGCATACGTCGAAAACAAGTGTTAGAAAAATTAAAAACATTAGTCATTCTTATTATGATCGAAAATATGATTCATTTTCTTTCAAGATCTTTTCAACTTTCTCTTTGTTTGTTTGCTTGTTTATTTATTCGTTTGTTTTCGAGATTTTATTATTCCTTAGACGTAATTCGGTTCATTAATTTTATCTATGTTTATGATTCAGCATGTTGATTCGTAAAGTTTGTAAATATGTGTTGTTCAACCTCGAATTCGTTAATTCATTGTAGCAATAAATTGTTTACATCGACGAGAAGAAGGATTTTAATAATGTTGCGTAAAATATCGATATACGTTATATTTATGAACGGGGTTGATGCGTTGCGCGGTAACAACGGCATAGCGGTCCATGGCACAGTTCTCTCTTTCTCTCTTTCCTCTTCCTCTTCTCTCATCGTATTGATTTCTTGCTTTTACCCTCCATCTTGTCAGATGATGGTCCTATGTTGTGTTCCATGTGTAACTTGTGACTTACTTTCTTTTTTTTTTCATTTTTCTTTTTTATATATTACGTGATCATAAAAAAAAAGATAATTTGATAAAGAATTACTAAATATCGGACTTTCAGGATGTTTAAAAAAGCAAGAAAAGGATTTAGACGTTGTTTATCGAAACGTAGGATACATTTTTTACGCATCTTTAAACATATCTCCTTGTGAGAGATGCGAAGAAAAAAGGGAGAGACAGAGAGAGAGAGAGAGAGAGAGAGAGAGAGAGAGAGAGAGAGAGAGAGAGAGAGAGAGAGAGAGAGAGAGAGACATAAAGCATGTATGTATGGGTTTGTGTGTGAGAGAGAGAAACACAGGAAACGACGGTAGAGGAAGGTAGAGGAAAGTTAGGGTTCGAAAGGGCAGACGCTAACATTAAATGTGCACAGGGCAAGCTATTTTTAAAACACGCGCTTTGCTACTTTCAAAAGGATGCGACACATCTTTATATTTCAAGAAAATACATGTTAACACATTGAATGCCCCGTAGTACATCGGTCATCTATTACTACATGGAATATTTATTCTTAAGAGATTGGATTCCTGCTAATGGATAAAGAAATATTTTTTAATTAATAATAGATAATAATTATATGTTATGGCGCTTGTATTATATATTACATTTTTCTCTGTCTAATAATTATTACTACTTTTTTTTTTTGTAAGTCAATATTATAACTCTTATAAACTTATAAATGTTTACAATGAATGCAATAACGTGGATCGTCCATGCCCTACGCGACCAGGATGGAAAGTTACGTTAAAATAGCCTGGCATCCAACGTGTTAATGACACGCGCTCACTAAAATGCTTGTTTGCTTCTTATTTACACTCGTATACATGGATAACTTTAATTTGAAAAGTATTCTTTTCCTATTACGCATTGTTCCTAATGTTGAAAAAATTGTCGAATGCAAATAAGAAGATTGTTAGAATTGAGTCATGGAACATTTCATGGTTCTTTTCATTATCTGATTATTTTCTATTTTTAATCAGAGCTTATAAAACAAAAAGACAAATTTATCGTACTCTTTTTCATTATTCTTAACCTGGCATTCTACCAAATGAAATTCGCGTATTCAGATCTTTTTCTTGAGTTCTGATAAGCCGTTCATTTTGCACTGGCATGTAGTCAAAAAATTATTATCCTTTTGTACCAAAAGAAATGGAATTCCCAAGCTTGGATAAGGGATTATTTACGTATTTTCAGAGCTTGGAATTTGAGTTCAAACTAATTGAATTTATTTGTTCTTGAAAGTAAATATAACTATAAGCATAGTTATCGGAGCACGTTAGCATTCCTTTATCACATTCGTTAGCACAATTCTCGAAATGATCTCACATTCCCAAGAAAGTCGACTAGTTGGTCGTCATCAATCTAAGCTTCGGTGATGATGCATTAGGTCGCACGTTAATTACTTACTTTACATTTCAGCACGAATAGCACGTATGTGTGTATCTACTACATCACCGAAATAGGTTTTGGATGAAATCTAAATTAAAGCTTTCTGGAAATCCAGCGTTTCCTTATTGCTTTTAATGCCGTTTGCGATTGCCTTAGGATCTTACAAACTTCTGACTCGTCGCGTTCTCACGACATCAATTTCATACATATGTAATTGGAAATAGAATTTTAATGGACGAACATCATTCCTATTTGTCGATCATCGTTCTAACTAGCATTAGATAATCGGTGGAGTAGAAATATGTTCGGATGGCGAAAAAAAATAAGAAGGATCTCGATTCTTGTAACGCGTTATCCCTTTTTCTTTTGAAATAGGACCTTCGAAATAGAAGAGAGAGAAAGAGAGAGGGGCACTCTCTTCAATTTGGTCCTTTTGAAAGTTCTTGTTCGATTTGATACACGGGTACGTACGTACGTACGTGTCGTCTAATTCCCCGTCAACAGCACATGCCGACAATCCGTTTTCGGTTCTATTCCGAAAATAGACAGGCTTTGATTCGGCGCTATAGATCCCTGGCTCGTTATTTTCAGAAGGGAAAAACATGAAAAGTCAACTAGCAATGTCCTTTTGCTGTCACGTTTTACTACGTGACCATGTCTGATTCAGATGACTCTTATTTAAAGACTTTGATTCTTTTTAAATTCTACTCGATCGGAGGTACGCTTAGATACCTGATCGGTACCAATCGGGCCAGGTACAATTAAAACAAATGAAATCAATTCGTAAGGGTATACATATGTTGACACTTCTTTAATTCTTGTCTATTTATTTTTTGTTTTGTTTTGTTTCAGTACCAACATGCCCCTGCAAGACATCACGATGAGCCAAACTTTACCATTGACAAATGGTGAGTGATATCACATTGACGATAAAATTATTGATAACATTTATTTACCAAACGATTCACAGGGTCTCACGAATAACCGGATATGAGTTTACGGTCTATAAACGAAGAAATAAATGATTTTGTTAAACGACCGCGAACGTATTACTACTGTAATAATCATGATACTTTATCGAGATGATTATGTTACTTATCGTGATGTATATCTCCTTGATAGAGATCGACTTCTTTTAATAACGTACCACTGATATATTGCAGATGACAATAGGATGATCAATTATCTCCCCCTTCCTCCTTAGCACACCCATCTTATTGCTCATTTCCGACGTAATTGACCCTTCATTGAGGTGTGTAATGATGTGCCAATCTATAAGCTACTTATTTTTCACGACTCGATGATGATAATCACAAGATATAACATAATTTTTCCTTTATATAATAGATATTTATATATTATCTATCTAATAATAATTATTATACGTAGTATAGAAAATCAATTTTTAGAGTTACGAATATTATAATACAGGTAATTAAGAATATGCGACCTCTTTTTTTCTCCGATGAATTATTTATTATCATTATTTTTTTTTTTTTTTTTTATTAATACCTACGACGTCAACGACGACGATGAAGGAGAACATCGCGAAGGCGATGTCGTTTTGGCCAAAGCGGTCGACGGAGGACAGTGAGAATACTCACCTAATTGTACTCATCAAGATAAAAGAGAGGACAACGAACTTTCTTGCTAGTGGTTTGCACACCGGCTTAATCTGGTGTATCCACGGTATGGCGTAAATTTGGCCCTTAGTAGACGAATCTGTGCCAAATGTGTCGTTTCTTCTTTTGAACGCTCGATGCCGATAATATTTACGCGGTAACCGTCGACTTTAACAATCGAACGGCCTTCTACTCCCAAGTCTCTTTTATATCTTTACGTTTCTTGCCTCATAAATATTTATACAAAGGGGAGGGCGAATGGGGTGCCAGATTCAAATCGATCTTTCTCTGATTCGGAATTATTTGACTTTCGTTTTTCGCGCCTAAACGTTCAGATTTACGAAAGACGTAAACGATATATGTACATGCATACGAGTTTCGCGTACGCAATCGTTTTATTTAACGAGCTTCGAGTTTCAACCAATTGAAAATAACGTGGAGGTCTGATTAATGTCGATCGCTAGAACGCTATTAGGAATTTAGGACACCTGTCTCACGGCGCCAAGCGCCGCTATGGCTGGCGGCGAACGACAAACTTAGTTTTCATTCGGGACGATAGACCGAATTTGCGAAGTCAGCGAAAAAAAAAAAAGAAAGAAAGAAAAAAGAAAATAAAAGAAGAGAAGTGTTACTTCATTGCGAGACGACGATCATTCGCCCTGTCAAAATTCGTTCATCGCGATCTCGGATTACAGGAAGCGGTGATCCATTTATTTTGGCGGTTCACAAACGTTTTTAGTGGTAAGAAGTGGGAGGGCGTCGCGACGCCTCGCGTATTTATTTCTGTAACACAGTGCTTGCCATGATCGTCGCCTGCGTTATTCTACGTTATACTATATAGATGCGCGCATTGCGATGTAAAATCTACGAAATTTATAAAAAAAATTCTCTACGCGTTAAAAATAAACGATAGAATTCCGTTGAATGTAGGATATTAGATCAATTTGAATTTGAACGTGACTATTCGTATTTAATATTTAATAAATTACATTAGATAAAAAAAAAAAAAAAAAAAAAAAAAATCAGAGAAATATATCATGATTATTTGAAAATTCAACAAATATAAGAACATATGCCTTTCGATCGATTATTTCGAAAAATAGAGAGAGGCGAGTTGAAACGAATACTAAACAATTCTACTGGCAATATTTGCGAGTAGTAAAACGCGTGTTAAAATTCTGATCGCCTTAGAATAAGTCGTAAAGTTATTATTTTTAACCACTGAAGACTGTCCAGCCGGTAGCCGTAGAACTCAATGATGAACGCCGTTTGCTGCGTAGATTCAGACTTCTTGGGAGAAGAGATGAAGTTCTTGTAAAAAAGGGTGGAACGCAATCGGAAAGTCTAGCATGGTTGCATGCTAAGATGATTTCCACAGTTTTATTGCGGGTAGGTCAGGCCAGATTGGAGAATTGCCCGCCAAAATAGACTGTTCAAACCGTTCCGGCCTAAATGTGTCATCTATAAATACGAGAGCCCGGTTGGTACAAGAGAGAGAGACAGAGAGACAGAGAGAGAAAGACAGAGAAGGTTTGGTACGCATCGATACACTTGCAGAGAAATTATCCGAGTATAATTCGCACATATTCGTGAGTCATACGTCGTTTCCCTGCACCTAGACACCTTGTCCCTCGGTTTTCTTCTTCTTTCTTTTTCTTCTTCTTCTTTTTCATCGTCATCTTTTCTTTTTTATTTTTTTCTTCTTTTTTTTCTTTATTTTTTCTTTATTTTTTCTTTTTTTTTCTTTATTTTTTCTTTTTTTTTCGCCGTCTGAAACAAGCTTGTAAGCCGTCACTGTCGTTGACCGTTTCGTCGTTGCTTTATTATTAGACTCTCGATAACACCTCTCGAAGAATCATAGCGATTTATTTCTTCTTTTTCTCTTTCTTTTTCTCTCTCTCTCTCTCTCTCTCTTTCTTTCTGTCTTTTTCTTTAGTGTTTCAAGCATGGAAAGACAACGAACACCGAAGAGATGATATCTTTTTAAATGTTGGAGAATTTAACTAAAACCGATGATTTTACGAATCTCAAGAACAGATCTTACTAAAAATACGGCGTCCTTGGTCTCCCCAAAAAAAAAAAAAAAATCTACGAATATGTAGGAAACTTTTGAAAGATAATATATATATATATATATATATATATGTATGTATGTATGTATGTATGTATAGATACACATAGGTATCTTCTTTCCATGCGAACTCGGTAGACCTTAGATAAGCTTAAGCTTTTAGAACTAGAAAATCGGACGTGCTTCTTCGAACTCATAACCTTCAAAAACGAATGTCTAACATGATGTGATATAGATTCGAAATATAATTTTAACCGCAGGTTGTCTTACGAAGCAACCTTTGGCTAAGACGATCGTTCGTCGTTTCAGTTCCGATTCGTGCTGTCGATCGTACAGAAATTTATTTCTCCTTCTCTTTGTTCTTTTTTTTACTCTCTTCGTTTCATTCTTTCCGAAAAAAAAAGAACATGTACAGTATATCGAGTATCTAGGAAGATAATCAACGTTTGATATTGACGTAAATATGTAAAAAAAAAAAAAAAAAAGAAAAAAAAAGAGAGAGAGGAAGAGAAAATCTTTGTGAATGCCTGTTCCTTGTGGTATGGGATGTGATAGCTCAAGGTTAGATCTTCCATCGATCTCGAAAGACAACGAGGATAAGCCCATAAGGATCGAGATTAAATTCGGTAAGATAATCGATATAGACACGATTCGAGTTTTTAATTGATCAGAAATTATTCATCCGTAATGAGACGCATGCGCGATCGAGATATTCGATCATCGAGATATAATAATTACGAATGAATTGGAGAATAAAATTACAATGGCGTCTTCCGTCTCTATGACGGAATAACGAAGGATTGCAAGTTTGTAAGATCGTAAGTTTGGAAAATTGTAATTGGCGAAGACTTAGAGAATGATCATGATCATAGTGACAATGTATTTCGATATAGCGATACGTACATATATATTGAAAATGTTGTTAGATTTATCATTGAGTATTCGAGTGTTATTTAACGCGTTGATTTTTCATGTTACGTTACAGGTACAAATTCAAAATCACCTGGGAAAACTTCTCCTATTAGTGGTATCGAGGGTGTACCAGGAATGGCATCAGCGGGGGTGGGTAGAACGATGAAAGAGTATGAGGATCAGCTCGGTGCTTTGAAGAAAGAGAACTTCAATCTAAAATTGCGAATATATTTTCTCGAGGAACGTATGGGCATTACTTCCGCCGACGAGGGTGCGATTAAAAAGAACATCGAGTTAAAGGTCATTATTCGAGTGCCAAGTAGTAGTTGTCCATCGATCGTTGAACCCGCGTTTGTTTTTTTTTTTTTTTTTTGCATATATATAATATACTTATAGAGACTAATCTCTCATTTATATTGAAAAGATCGATAATGTTTTATCTATACAGATATTTAACTAACGAAAAATATATGTATACTAACGCTTTAGGTCGAAATCGAATCGCTTAGGAAGGAGTTAGCTGAGAAGCAGGAACTTCTTAGCCAAGCGGCAAAGGCATTTGAGTTGATTGAGGAACAAAAGGAAGTCTCCTCGCGGAATCAGGCACAATATGAGCAATCGCTTGAGAAGGAGCGTGAAAGGATCGTGCAATTGGAGAAAGGTCGGTAAAATAATTCAATTGTAATTTATATTTATTTTGTAATTTATATTTCGGTTGTTTTATTTTCTTTTTTTTTTTTTTTATTATTTTTTATTTTTTATTATTTTATTTTATTGTTTCCTCCCCTCCCTTTCTTTTCTAGAACTCGAGGAATATCGAGAAAGAGCAAGTGACGCTTCAGTTTTTTACAAAGAAGCATTTGGTGTTACGCCAGAGAAAGCTTTGGAAAATGAAGAAAAGCTTCATCAAATGGAAGAACTCGTTGCATCCCTCGAGGCGGAGGTAAGTGTTGTTAAAAATCATTTAAATTCTATAGTATTTAAATTATGACGGTAGAAATGATACTTCTTCGTTGTATCTCTTCGCGATATAGTTGCAATAAACGGCAGTGCTAACGGTCACTTCCTTTTGTTACCACAAATATAACGTAGCTCGATAAGCTTACTTTTAAAAGAATTAATCAGTATGCTAGTATTCGTTGAAGAGATTGCAAACACGTTTATACGGAACAGACATTCTTTTATGAACATTTATCATCCGTTTCTTCTTCATTTACACTGTTTTAAGATAAGAACCATCATTTGTATGTTTAACGCGTATGTAAGAATAAAATTAGTAAATTTCCGTTGATAGTTGAAATAAATTTCTCGGCTATTCGTTAGATCGATCAGATTAATTTTTTTTTTTGTTTTTTTTTTTTTTGTTTTTTAATGCAAACATACGAATTGTCTTGTTTAGGTAAGACAAATAAGTGCTAGTTTAGAAGAAGAACGTGAATGGGCACAAGAATTGGAAAGCGAAAGGGATCAATTTAGAGATCGTTTAAGCGTAGAAATACAAACGAGAGAAAATCTGACTACCGAAAGGATACGAGATATGGATGAATTAAGAGAACGAGTTAGAGAATTGGAGGATCAAGTTTTTAAAAAGGATACCATCGTTCAGCAATATAAAAGTGAAATAAGTGAAAAGGATAGGGCGATTAAGGAGAAAAATACATTGTTGGAAGAAAAGTGTAGATCATACGAGGAAATATGTTCGGTTTCTGATAGAAGAAAAAGACAGATTGATCAGCTGAGAATGTCTGTGAAAGCAAGGGACGACGCTCTGACTGATCTAAATAATAAACATCGTGCTCTTTTATCTCAGGTGAAGAAAAAATTTTTTTTTCTTTTTTTTCTTTCATTTTTTTTTTTTTTTTTTTTTTTTTTTTATACAAATTCCAAGATGAATTTAACGTAACATTTATTCTTACATTCGGTTATTCCTCTTCCAGTTTGAAAACGGCTATACAAAACGATCACCGGTAAGCAGCCCCTCGACAGTAAGTCCATTTATAGAATCCGTGTCGCCAAGGATGGCACAAAAACTAACTTGTCTGCAGGGTTCAACGAATAACGACAGCGCTGTATTTGAACGGGAAACGAACAAGGAAAGATTCATCAAAGTTAAATCGCCTACAACAACCATGACAACCAGTATTGATGAAATGGAAACTAATAGATTGGCGAAGGTAGATTTTCATCAGTCTAAAAATTCTTTTTTCCTTCGTTTTATATTCATATTGTTATTAATATTACAAACGTATCTCTATTGACAGGAATTGGAAGAAAAGGATCAAGAGTTGAAGAGACAGGAGGAAGAAAAAAAACAGTTGATATTGAAATTGTGTAACGTGCAAAAGCATGTAGAAGTAACGGATCAAAATTTCAAAAAGATGGAAGGTGAACATCAGAAGGCGGTTAAGATGATTCAAGGATTTATGGAGAGGCAACAACAGATGGAAGATAAAATTGCGAGGAAAGAACGAAAGATAGCGGAATTGGAGGCTGTATTGAATATTAGGTCATCTGGACACGAGGATACAAAAGCAACAAGAAGACGCGATGGGTCTGGCAGAAAGGATTACAATGTTGAAATTACAGAAAATCCAGAACGAGATGATAGCAATCAGGTCGATATTACAATTTATGGACTTTACTCGATTATCTCTATGTTTTTGAATAAACACATTTTAGAGAAATAAAATACGATTCAATAAAATACGATCGTTTTGAGGTAAAATATCAAAATCAAAAGTGAAGTTTATGAAACATAGAGATATTATCGTAGAAGCAAGGTTATAATCTCTATTTGAATTATAAGAACAAATGCATGACTTAGTACATCAAACTTTTTTGTTTCTTTCAGAATCACTGAATTTTTCTTCTTCTACTTCTCCTTCTCTGCTTTATGCCATCACTACTAGCAATGCATGAACAATTACTGCTATGAACATCATTCATTATTGCGACTGTCTTGCAGCGTAAACAGGCAATAACGTATTAATTAAAAAAAAAAAAAAAAAAAAAAAAAAAAGGAAAAAAAAAAAGAAATGCTTTTCAGTAAATATATAGTCACATATAAATTACGAAGATACAGATATATTCTCTAATATTTATCATAATGATTAACTCCTTGCATTATTATTATTATTTTTTTTTTTTTAATCATTTTCTATGCTCTCTTATATGTGACTATATCGATTGCAAGATTTAGCACTGTTTGAAGTATAATTCTCGACAGATATTCAAACGTTTTCTTATTTGAATGAATAGTTAACTTCGAGAATTTTTATATTAATAATTGTTTTTGGTACAAATGCGATTCTGTGACAAAAAAAAAATCAATGAAGAGTTCGTACTTATGAATGCAAAAAGAAAATATTACCTTTCATGAAATCTTTATTTCTGATTAAATTTATAGTGTCAATTAGATTTATTGAAGCACACAAAAAAAAATGCCAATATTATATTGTAGATTTTTATCCGTCCGTTCGTGCATATTTGGATGTTGTAAATAATCGTTAATTTATTTTTGACACATTAAAAATAGTACCCAAAATATCTTGTGTATTTTTTTTTTTTTTTTTCTTTTTTTTTTTCGTTAGAAAATTTTTGCATATGGAAAGATAAAAACTACAACAACAAAAAAAAAAGAAAGTCGCATTTACGAGCTACATTAGGTATCACATTTTTGTTTATTATTTTATTCTTTTCTTTGATTTTCTTTGATAAAAACTTTGACGAACGTTATACTTCTTCAGCATGAATGAATCCTACTCGTACGTTTCGGGATATTGTTGATAATATAATTATGAAGTCGATGACGTAATTAAAAAGAAAATAAAAAGAAATTACGAAATTTCCTTAAGAAATATCGTGCAAAATCACGTGATGTCCGGGCTTCATGGAATCTCGGCGATACCAAATTGAAAGCACGCATGCCGTCTAATAATAGTGATCGTGTGTCCCAACTCTTGCAGTCCACGCTCGGCAGTGTTCGCACGAAAATTCATCTCGACTGGTTAATCACCATCGTGTGGTTTACCTTCAACGAACGAACGACCAATAAGAATAAATTAATTAAAATAAAAATCACGCATAGTTCGTCGTTACGCGGTTCTTAACGTCGCGTGTCGTCCAAAAAAAAAAAAAAAAAAAAAAAAAAAAAAAAAAAAAAAAAAAAAACGAGAAAAGTCTTTTGCTCTTTCTTTTTCTTTTTTTTTCTTTTTTCTTTAAAGAGAAAAAAGAAAAAAGAAAAAAAAAAAGAAAAAAAAATAAAATAAAATATAAAAAAAGAAGAACAAAAGAAAGAGAGATTTCTATCTCACACTTCGAGAATATAAAAAAAGAATTGTTTTATTAATTAAATGTGTCTATTATTCGAGTAGAACAATAGCAACGATCGTTCTTATTGGTTCAGTATCATCACGTTTCGAAAAAAAAAAAAACGATAAACGAAGTACTACGGTCATTCACAGTGCTAATTACATTTTAGCACGAGTTGAATACTATTTGGGATTCGATCATTTTCTTTTCCTCTCTTTTTCTCTATCTCTCGCTCTCGCTCTCGCTCTCGCTCTCTCATTATTTTTTCTTTTTTTTTTTTTTTTTTTTTTTTTTATTTTCTTAATTGTCATTCTATCTTTAAACGATTCGAAAGTTAAACTTAGTACGCGTAAAACATGTTCTCCTGTTTGTGTGCCTCAATGCGGATGGAGGTAGGTGTATCGCGGTATAAAACATATGTTGATATCTCATTTAAGCACTAGACAATCACATTGAGAATGTAATTTTACTTTTCCTTTTTAGATATACTCACGTTCTTTTAATTTTCCTGTTTTCTTTCTTTCTTCTTCTTCTTCTTTTTTTTTTTTTTTTACTTTTCTTTTTTTCTTTTTTTCTTTTTTAAACGACCGTGTTTTAAGATGCATTCCAGACAGGATACTTCTTCTAAATGTGTACAAATAAAAGAACAATAACAAAAAGAAGAATTGAAATTAAAGAATTTTTAATTTTAATTAATACGCAAATAGAATTAAATACGGTGTTGTTGTTTTCAAGAGAACAATCGAATAGGAATTACAAATTGAATCTTTTTCTTTTAGGGCCCGGCCGTTATCACGATTGTTCCCCCGCGCTCTTGGCCAAAGAAAACGAAAAATTAATTCTCGTTGAAAAATCGAATTCCAGTAGTCTACATATACTCACTTTTTTGTTATATGATAATGATAATTAAATAGAAATAGAGAATTTTTAATTTTCTTGTCCAATAATCATTCTCAATCGAATACGAACTGTGTTGTTCGCATTTCTTTCTGTAAAAAATCATGCCTGTAATTAAATTTGTTTTTTCAATAAAAAAAACGTCTTTCGGTCTATATTGGCCCGTTTGAGTTTTATTCATGGTGAAAATGCTTTTCTGTGTGCAGCAACGATTTGAGGAAATGGAAGCCAAAATAAACGACCTGCGAGATGAGATAGAGACAATCAAGGAGGAGAAACATCGTTTGGAAAAGCAAATACAGGTCGAATCAGAGGTATGTTTATTTTATTTTTGTTTATTTTTCTAAACCCAAATTATTCAATTGAGATATTTCTCCCTTCCCCTCTTCTTTGCGTTACATAGTAAAAAAAAAAAAGAAAAAAGAAAAAGAAAAGAAAAAAAAATATTTTCATTTCACAGGAGTTACAAGAACGAATCAACGACAAAGATCAACGAATAGAATCTTTAGAAATAGAAAAGAATACGATGAAGGAAGAATTGCAAGATAAGATCATCGAACTCGACAAGTTGAAATTATCTATCGTGGAAACTCCGACTAACGAATTCATCGAATCTACGGAGCAACAAAAATTGATTCGAGAACTTCATTCACGTAACGCAGAAATCGTTGAAAAGAATCAGAAGATCGAACAACTGACCAAAGAGTTACAAGTGAAGACACAAAATCTTCAAAAATTGGTAAATACCGAGTTATGGAGTAAAAACAAAGAAATCGCTAAATTGCATAATCACATGACGGCAAGCAATCAATTGGATAGAAGTCGTAGTAAAACTGATATTTCTCAGGAAAGTGCTAGTACACATCTGGGAACTCTTATTAAGGAATTAAATGAGATTGGTATCAAAGTGTCATTTACCAATGAAGTGATTCAATTGAATTACGTGAATGGTAACGAGTCCATAGACGTTAAAACGATGATCGAGTATGTTCAAAAATTGGTAGAAAAGAAGAACGAATTAGAAAAGGAAGTGGATTATCTTAATTGGTTGAAACTGGTCACAAAGCCTGACATTGCTGCGGAAATTGATGGATGTGAGAACGAAAGTGAAAGAACGAAAAGATATTGCGAATTGTTACGCGCTCATTTGAAGGATCTTGTGAAATTGATGAAGGACATCCTTAAGAACGCGAATCACATTGATGCGATTAGTCGTGAACATAATAAAATTGTATTGGATGTACTTCTAAGTTCGAATATATTTTCCGATGATTTTGCACAAGTTTTAGAAGGGATGACCAAAAACGTTATGACGTTTGGTATTAAAAAATCGATCGAAAATAATGAAAAAACCGATAGTGCCGTGAAAAAGAGTTATTCCGAAAATATTTTGGATTTAGCTAAAAATCATACAACAACGCAATCTGATTCGGAAGCTTTCTCCGAACCTGATAGAATAGTATCCATGGCTAGGATCGGTTTACAAGAAACTCAACACAAATCTGTGAATCGCTCTAGATTTAGCAAACATACGAAAACGTTTAGCGATTCGGAGGATTCGATGGATTATATACCATATCATAAAACTTATCAAGATGATTTACACGATCTTGATGCGAATCATCATATACAGGAACTAAAAGAAACAAATAATCTTTTGTATTCTGAATTGAGCGCTCTGAAGAACGATCTTACTACCAAAGTTGACTATGATATCGTATGTAATTCATTTTTCTTTCTTTCTTTCTTTTTTTTTTTTTTCTTATTTTAGAATCTATTTTTATGCCACACGCATATCTATTTCTTTTCTATTTTTTTTTTTTTCTTTTTAGATATTCGATGAAAAGCTGATACCGCTCATTTTGAAGCTTGAGAAATCGCAAAAAGTTTGTGAAAAATTGCAATCGTCGTTAGAAAAAAGAATACATGAGTGTCATGTTTTGAGAAGAGAGAGTAAACAGAACAGTATACGTAAAGGACAATTGGAAAAGAAAATAGCCGATGTGGAGAGTATGGTAGCTGAAATGACTAAACAAAAAGCTGAACTCTTGCAGTATAAAGAAAACACGGAAAAGAAGACAGCGGAAATGTTAATGGCACTTAAGAGAGAAAACGAACGAGTAATTAATGTCTTGTTTTTTTTATTTTAATTAAATTTAGATTTAAATAATCTAACTATATTGTAATCATTTTTATATACATATTTTAGTTGAGATCAAAAATCAGAACGATGGAAGAGGATAACGAAACTGCCAAAGTGAAAATATCAGCGTTGACAAAAGAATTGGATCATCTTACTCTTTTACACAGTCAAATTCTCGTCGAAAATACGAAATTAACTAACGAGAAATTAAGACTTGAACAAGAAGTACGAAAAACCGATAACAGATACGATATGGCTGTTCGTTTAATGCAAGATAAATTTAATAAAGAGGTATACGCTTATCGAACTATTTATTATTTTCATCATTACTTTTTTTTTTTTTTTTTTTTTTTTTTTTTTTTTTTTTAAGTAATTAACATAACACATATGGAATTTTCTTTTTGTGTAGATCTCAGATTTGAATCAAATCAATGATTCGCATAGAGCAAGAATGGAAGAACTCGAAGCTACTAATAAAGAACTACGAAGACACGTTGCTGTTTGTGAAACTAGCGATTCAGCACCAAGTTCAAGTGGTGTTTCTTCTATACCAACAGAAAGCACATTGAAACAAACATGCGAAGATATTATTCAAGAATATCAAACCTATAATGTAAGTATTTACAAATGTCAATGAGTCTTTTAATAAAAGAATCATTTATGAATCATTTTTTGTAATTATTACAGCCTTCGCAATATTGGCAACCAATAAATTACCAAACTCTCGGTGGACGGAGTAAATCTAGTTGTTCACCTGACTTAGGCATTGAAAGTGATGCAGCAGTTACCACAGTAAGACCACTACAAGATACTTTAAAGATTACCGAATCAATGACTAATTTACTCAGCGATGATGACAACGGTAATAGAAATACTGCTGTTCGAGAGGTAGACAGCGATAGTCCATTGCCAATCGAAGGTACGTTTAAATTTATTAGATTTTATCTTTGAGATTTTATACTCTTTCACATAGTAATATTGCTCATTCATATATATGTATATACATACTTATATAGATAAATATATATAAGTATGTATGTATGTATGTATGTATGTAACAACTTCTTCACTAATTATATCTTATTGCTTTTATAGCAATTTTAGCTGGACATAAATATAGTATGTATCTCAGATAAACAATTTAATTGTTGTGCTTTGTTGTAGTCTATTTAATTTAGATAAAAGTTAGCGATCAGTGCTTATTTCTTTTCGTATTTTTAGCACTTTATATATTTTTAGTCAATGATTTAATACCATTCAGAATATACTATTTTTGCTTATATTAAAAAAAAAAAAAAAAAAAAAAAAAATGTTATGCAACGTGAAAATCTGTTCGCTTACCACGTTTATGAGCTCATTTGTAATGAAAAATTTGAATTATAATTAGTAATATTTTTTTATTGATGAATCTCATAGGTCTTGATGAAATAGAAGCACTCAAGCAAGAAAATGAAATGCTGAAACGGAGATTAATGAAAACGAGAAGAGCCCTGGAAGATACGTTTCAACATTTATCGACCTCGAACAAAAATAAGAAAAATGTTGAAAAGGCAATCACTAAACAACTGATGATTACTAAAAGTATACTAAAGAAAACGAGAACGTACGATGAACCATTGGAGAACTAAAGCAAAATAAATATGAAAACCAAAATAAATTTAATATGTCTGTAGAAGAGAACGCAGATACAAAATGGACAAGGTTTTACTTAACCAATTTGCGTTAATCTTCAAATTGTCCACCACGCATCGTCCAGTTTTTATTGTTACGTATTTTTTAATCCAACTGTTATACTATTCTACAGACTGTTGTTATTTTTTTTAAACGAAACATTTCGAAGTGACACGTATAATGTTACGAGTACTAATAACAGCGATATTCTATCATTGTAATTTTTGTAAAACAAAAGAAAAAAAAATATTTTCTTACTACAACGAAATGTTTTGGAAAGGAAACGAGAATGAAACCATTTTTGTGCTTTTTAAAATACGCGACTGTATAATACGATATTTGTATATACTTATGGAGAAAGATTGCACGCAAAACATTGTATAAATCCTTTTTGATTTATACGTGCGTTAGTGACAGTTCTTTCTCCCTCTCTCTTTTTTTTTTTTTCTTTTTCTTTCCTATTGAGTAAGTTCTTGATTATGAACTTATTCTTCAATTAATTATTTTATCGATTATATGAAATCACACTCGCGAGTTTAAAGGTGTGCATCATTATACGGCATCTGTACATAGTCTTCATAAATAAAGTGCCATTAATATTTGCGGTTTGAAATATCTCTTTTTTTTTTTCGTTATTTAGACGCATTTATTCCTATTCTTTATTTTTATTTTTCTTTACACAGAAAATATTATGCTAAATTTTTTATTTATGGACAAATGCTTCGTCTAGATCGCGCTTCATTACCGAAACGACATTGGTATACGAATAAAATACGAATTAACATAGATTATGATAAATTTTTATTATCACTTGATGACTAGATAATAATATAAAGATCCGTAATAACCGATTTCGGTGAAGTTGCGAACTGCTGCGATAATCACACGCATATTTTTGTCCGTCAAGTTCGGTGAGGAGCACAAAATCAGTTTTTTTTTCTTTTTTTTTCTTTTTTTTCTTTTTTTTCTTTCTTCATATTGTACAACATTTCACTCTTTTTTAGTCGTTTAATACATCTTTCTTAACGCTTTTTCTTCGCTTCTTTCCTCATGATAATTGAATTTGTAGGCAGAATGATTAGGAAGAGGGGTATACGTATATACAATTCTACAGTGACACTTTTTCAGTAGCACGCTGCTATATATGATCAAGAACTGTAATCAAAATCTGATTGGCAATTACGTGATGAGTGTATTTTTTTTTTCTTTTCTTCCTTTTTCCTTTTTTTTTCCCCCTTAGAAATCGAATAAGACGAACCAAAAACAATTATTTTACGTACAAAGATCTCAGTTTGATTTTTCGAGGTCGATTGATCGTTCCATGAATTCCTACTTATATTCTGAATATGTCTATCTTTTCTGAAATTAGATATTTTATCTTGTTCGAGTTAACCGCAGATAGATTCACGATTCTTATATATTTTAATCTATATACCAAATATAATACGTATATAAATATAATACGTAATATAAACATACTATGTACGTATGTAGAACATCGAATGAGTTACTTGCGATTAATACGCACAACAGTGTTTTAGAGAGCCGGTGTTATAAAAAAAAAAAAAAAAATGAAAGAATTCATTGAGCAAAAATTTTATGCAAGAGATACGAATCGATAAAGATTCAGTTTCGATTACAGTTCCCGCATGTAATATACGCGATTATATGCTTCATTTAATGATACGAGATGCACGTAGAATTATCATCGATAAACTTGTAGAAAATCCGATGATGGTGCAGAAAGAGATCCCTTTTATTTTATTTTATTTCCTTTTTTTTTTTTTTCCTTTGATTCGCAACATTATCGCACCTTATCTATGTGCACAATAAAATTCATCTGTGTATTTTTATTTTTGTTCATTCTCTTTCTCTATCTCCCTTTGTTTCTTTGTTTTTCTCGAAGAACGTGTATAAAATTTGAAATAAACCAGAAGGAACGAAAAGTTGTTTATATCATTCGCCGGATTTTATTTTTCGATATATTATTCATTATCGATCGAAACCAGAACAATTATTTTGATCATGTACATATTTTCGATTTTCACTTTCTATAAACTAATTGCAATTTTGATTATCACGATTTGTTCAATCTGTTTTGTTCCAGTATGATCGATCGATCGCAAATTTTTGCGAACAAGTAAAATTTGATTTTATTACAAGTATCAACGAAGGGATCTGCATTATCGACTCTTGTATTTATGATTTAGATACTTAGAAAATAATAACTTTGATCATGGAATATATCCTTTGTACTATTTTATGTAAATGAAATGACTAAACGTTCTAACTTTTGAAAAGTGTAAACGATTAAGAGATAATCCGTATGGTGAAATAATTGTGCTCATTGATTCTCAGAAAAGTATATCTTTTGTAAAACACATATCTTCACCTATGAATCGTGTTTTACTTTTGATTACAAATTCTCATTAGAATTAATACTTCATTTGTTAATCGGACATCGATTTATAATATTTATCTTTTAAAGAAAATTATTAATCATTTATACGACACTCGTACGAAGATAACTACAGTTTTTTTCTGAATTTAATCTTCTAGAATTTGTAATCAATGTGTCTTCTTAAAACGCAGTAAGAATATTTCAATTATTTCTGCTTGAAATATTTCATAGAAAAAAATCAAATTACTAGCCCCATGTCAATCAGAAATTTGGGCAGAAGATTCAATTAAAAATTTATCACTTATACGGAACACACGATATTAAATATAACAACTAAACAGATACTTCGGGGGAAATAAAGACGTATCTATTAAGAAATGGTATCTATAAGTAAAAGTATCGATCGTTTTCTATCTCGATAAAAATATTGAATGTTAAAATATCTTTCAAAATAGACAGATTAGGTTACCAAAAGATATAAATTTTTTTTTTTTCTAATTATATCGTCAAACAGAAAGAAAATATTCCATAATATATTTGGACTATTCCATTCGAATAGTCACAAAATATGGCTACGCGAGTTTTCTTTCTCTTTCAAGTTTATGAGACTTCGAGCTACGCAAGAATTTCCACGAAAGCTGACTTCGATAGTTATACACGATCAATACCTTGAAAGAGCTACCGGCTCGATAACGATAGATAAATAGATACGTCCGTGCATGTTCGTGTACGTTACTTACGCGACAGTTCATCGATGCTGGAATTTCCAGATTACATCTCCCGAAATATTACGCCGAAATTCATTTATCACGAGTCGAATTTAATACACTCGCGATGAGTCGCCTTTGATTTCCGTCGTGTTGTCATTAGATCGTACGCGATTGGTGGTAGGGACGCTTCACTTTTTCGCATTTGTTTGAATGGAAAAAACCAACGTTAAAACGTCTTAAGATAGAGTTTGATTGATCATGAGAGAGTCAAGCTATAGATCGTTAAGATTTCGTACTTGAATTCCATTTGTTTTTTCTTTCTTTTTTTTTTTCAAGTACTTCATCGTTCGATACTCTTACATTTTTATATTTTACATATAAATAATACTTATATGACGTCAAATATACACACGAAATAAGAGAACGTCGATCGCGATTATTACGATAAGATTCATTACTGTCTTTCATTATAGAAATCTTTCAATTATTGGCGCGAGAAAGAACGGTGCATTCATAAAATTTTTTCATCGTTCATGCGATGCTTTCGAATAGACCGAAGTCACGAATATATTTTGAAGTCTCGATTGAAACAAAGTCATAATAGTATCAAATAAATAATTACAATGATACCGAATTACCGATAATAACTTTTCGTTTAAATTACTATCATTAGCCAAAATTTACATTCGATTTATTGTATTACTCGAGCGTCTTTCTTGAACTCATTTCGTAATTTTCAAACCGTTCTGTTTTTCAATTTCGCGCCTTATTTTTTTTATTACCCTTTCGTTTCGAGGCAATATAGAATTTGTACATAAATGAATTCGAATAAATCGCAACGCGTAGTTACTTGTCGTAAGTATATTGACGTAAATGTGTAATCGGCTAGAACGACGATGACGACGACAACAACGACGACCCTAACGGAAGAGATCCGAGGACACGCGATTCTTCTTATTTGTCATAATCTCAAGGAGAGTCTGTCGTCAGGTAAGTGTTCCGTAGCGTTGCATTATTTTAGACGGTATTCGATTTCGTTCGGCTTTGGCGGGTTATGTGGCGTAATGTGAGTGGTGATGAGCGTGCGAGGGTGGCTCTCCAAGCCAGGAATCCGGTGAGGGTGGAAAGTCGGGGTAACCACCGCCGCCACCACCACCGCCACCACCACCACCCCCGCTCGATTCGTTGCTAAGATCCGATGCAGGTCCTGGTACCATACCTCCTGGACCTCCTGTAAAAAAAATTCGATGGCTTTTTAAAAATCTTTTTCGATACATTACCAAATTCATATTAATTAAATGTCAGAATAGAAAGATTTTTTTTTGAAAAAATTGATTTTGATTAATTTCTTACCGAGAGTAGTGTATACTGAAAGACCTGCATCCGGTGGGTATGGAAATTGTGGTGGTAAGGACGGCGATCTGGATGTCGATAGATAAGGTGGTGTCGTTGCACCTAAATAACTACGAGGTGGTCCACCGCTACCACTATTTCCACCACCACCTGGACTCGCACCTTCTCCATCTAATCCCATATTTACGACCGTTCCGTAACTATCGTTACTCAAATCTAAAAAAAACAAGATATTTGTTACGAATAAGTACCTACATGTATACCTACGTATTGTTTTTTTTTACCAGTAGATCGACATTAATAATACTATATTAAGAAATTAAAGATACGCAGTTATCTGAAGTGAGCGTAAACGAGTGACCGAATCAAACAGAAGGCATTAGTCGTGAAGATAGAAAAGATAAAACTTGTCTAGCATGATTAGCCTTGGCGATAACTCTACTCGTCCGAATAATATCCCGACGTTCGGCTTATGAAAGATCGAGGGAAGATAAGCCGTGCCTCTAGATCGAAGATAATTCTTGTCCTAGTAGGAATGCACGTGTCACCAATTTCGTTTCCACTTTCGCGACGTGACAAACATGAAAGAAGCGTTCTCTGACACGTTGAATTGAGAATGGATTGTTTCATGAATTATTAACGAATCTTCGTGCTTGGACGCTTGATAATGACTCGTTTAAATTTTATAAACTTCTCTCAGCCTTTAATCGTCGATCCCTTTGATCATTTTTTTGGCAATGTCCTTGCCTAGATGAATTCATTATATATATATATTTATATATTTATATATATATATATATATATTTCATTGTTCTGTTACATGTATAATAAAGATGATAATAATAATAATAATAATAATAATAATAATAATAATAATAATAATAATAATAATAATAATAATAATAATAATAATAATAATAATAATAATAATAATAATAATAATAAACTGATAACATATTTATCTATTATATCTATTCGAAAGAAAAATTTCTCTACTCGAACAATGACACCGATTTCAAATCGGTCTTTTAAATATTTAACAAAAAACTTTTGCGTAGGCCTTTTTAACGAAGAACTTTGCGTAGGGCTTACAGTTAATGGGGGATATAAATTTAAGGATAATCCGCAATCTTCCCAAAATCTCAGGTATAGCAAGCCAGCAGTTAGCCTTTGCGATCTCCTGAATATTTGACGAAGATCGTCCTCTCTTCCCTTGTAGGTACCTTGCGAGCGATAAAGCGATTGCGGAGACGGAGTTTCGTGAGGCTCGTTTTCTTCAACGAGACTCGTCTTTCGCATGGGACGAAGAAACGACTCTTTTTCGAAAGAACTTACGTAATTCGCGCGTTTTCGCGGGTATTCATATCTACATATACGATATATATATATATATATATATATATATATATATATATATTTCTTTTCTTTTCAAACTTTTTTTCAAACTTAGATCTACGAACAACGAAGAGGAATAAATTAATTGTTTACATACCGTGATGGCCGAAGGTCGAATCCAAATCAACTTTAAGTTCGTCCTTGTCGAGTAATTTGTCGTGCCTAGGCGAATGTCCACCAGCACTTGTCCCTTTCATACTTCGAAAATACTGCGACCATCTTGTCCTACCGGCGTCCTTCTTCAGTCTCTTCTCCTTTGCTCTCCTTAACACGAATGATTCATTCTATTCCGATCTTGTGTGTTTGTATATAATTTTTTATCGACGATAAAGAAAAAATAAAAAAATATATAACAGCGGATAGGATCGCTGCACTCCGGTAGTAGAATGAGTAAGCGATTATTTTTTTCTACGATTATTATCTAAAACTCGACGGATTGAACAATCGGCACGCGTAGAAAACTTTTATAAGTTCGAATCTCGTCTTATCGGCTTATCGATCACGACGTCGATCTTAGAAAGTTGCAGAAGTTACTACTTTGCAACATTTCTCTCGATATTCTCCTCGAGATTTCTTCGAGTACAAAGCGATAGAGACATAAAAGAGGTGAGATAAAATAATATTCTTTGATAAATAGTTACCTACTTTTGTTACTTTGTACCGTGGTATCGCGCACATGTATTTGAAGCGATAATAAGAATAGGCGTAAGAAAGATAGTTCTAGGATTAAAGAAATTTTCAAACGATTATTGTTTTTTTTTCGTTTCTTTTCTTTTCTTTTTTTTTCCTCTTTTCTTATTTTCCTTTTTTCCATCAGTCTTCGTAGATACTATTTAAAGGAATATCATATCGCGTACGTGATCGATCATTTTCTGTAGAGATTATTATCATCAATATTCTCTCGGAAAGTTAATGAATCTGAAGCATTTAATTTTAACTGTGGTCTCACGATTGGTCTTGCCCTAAAAAGGGCTTCGGAAACCTTATCGGTTGATACGGAATTCTTACGAGTGCCCAGCATCTCGCAATTACTCATCTGCCTTGGCTTCACTTAAATTTATCTCCGGACGAAGGTTCGCCCTTTTCTCTCAATGAACGATTTTAGTTGTATTTGTAAACTGATACTTTTTCCTCGCTATTTTAGAATTAAGTACACTCTAGAAAATTTTGTCGAATCTATATGTTTATCAAAACAAATAATCCTAGTTCTATTGTAGTACGAGCTTTATCGTAAACTATCGTAAACATTGGGAAACTTATCTTGAAAATTCTTAATTAACCTAATTTACATCATGCGAATAATATACGAGTAGTATTTTATTGATGCAATATATATTATCAATGGAGATATTTTTTCGTGTTTATTTTTCTTATAAAATATATATATATATATATATATATATATATTTAGAAATCTTATTCATACCTGTTTTGAAACCACACCTGGACGACACGCATATCCAGACCTGTGTCCTGCGAGAGCTGTTCTCGAACATGTCTCGCTGGTTTTGGACTAGTATTGTACGCCAATTTCAAGGTCTCCAATTGTTTCGCCGTGATCGTCGTTCGCGGCCTCTTGTTCGGTTGATCTCCATCGATGCTACCGCCGTCGGCCAGCTCTAAAATTCGTTGCATTTTCGTAATCCTCTGACACATTTAATTGTTATTATTGATATTAATGCGACGACAAAATTTGGAAATATTTTATTGGACGTTTAAACATCGCTTAGAACATTTAATTAATTTACGAGGATATCCGTCAAAACGAATAAAAAAAGGTAACCAATCGAGTTCTCTCCGGGTATATATATATCTTAATTTCTACCTGCTGTTTCAATTTATTCTTCAGACAATTTAATTACCTTTTGCCTTTGCCTGTTCGTAGTCCGGCTTGCAGACGAGTTTTCTATCCTCCATGAGGTAAAATTCATCCCCGGTGTCCAATTGTCGCGAGCAGAGTGCGCAGGAGAAACACGTCAGATGATACACCAACTCCTGCGCTCTCCTTACCACTTGCGATGGTGCCAACCCTTGGCCGCAGCCCGCGCATTTCGTCCCAAAACGCCTGCCACACCAACAACATACAACATTTTCACATTACATTCACACGTAAATGACAAGACTCTACACGGCTCTTTTTTCTTTATTTTCGTTTCTATTTTGATTTAACGAGATAACGACGAGGAGGAGAGCGATAAAATTTGTAACGATCATTGGTGCTTACTTGAAGAAATCGTCCTTGCAAAAGACATGGCCGTTTCTCGCGAAGCATTTGTCCGTTAGTCTTGCTCCACAATCTCGACAGGTCAGACATCTCGCGTGCCAACACCTTTCTAGGACCTTCAACACATACCTATCCAAGATTGCTTCCTGGCAACCACCACATTTCGGTATTGAGGCTGCAACGAAAAAGAATAATTAGAATTAACGATCATTCTTTATTTAAAACAAAAAAAAATCGAACAGAACAATGGATGGAACAGAAGAATAGAGATTCGTCAAGCGTGAACCTGCGAGAGAAATTGTTCACTTACAATAGAGAATCTCCGGAATATGCGGGGGCAAGCCGAGATCGACGGCAGGTTGATCGAGAGGGTGCATATCGTGGCAAGTGGTATTATCAGTGATGTTGTTACCAGTGTTGCGTCGATGCTGAGACTCCGGGCTACTTTGCGGCGGAGTGAGCATCTCCTCGCGAGCTCGCTGGTAAATCCCTTCCAGCGGCAGAGTCTCACGACTCAACATCTCGAAGCTTATCATAGTCATTGCGCTTAAGAAACGCGTCACAATAATTCCCCTTGTACGTAACTCATCTCGAGAAGTAAGAGAACGAGATATAAAGTATGATCGAGAGTATTCTCTTTTATCACATCACTGGACTCTGGTCCAATATTATTATATCGCTATATGTTGATTGTTAGCACAAAGTATTCACACTTGTTTGAATAATGAACTATGTCCGTTGTCACTATGATAGTCTCTCTATACTCACGAATAAAAAGGAAAATATAAAGAAAGAAATAAGCCGCTCGGTAACGTGCGAAATAAACTGTGAAAGATCAGAGAATGAAGAGGAGAAAAAAAAAGTAACGATGAAAATAAAAAGAAAGAGAAAAGGAGATAGATAGATAGATAGATAGATAGATAGAAAGGAGAGAGAGAGAGAGAGAGAGAGAGAGAAAGAAATAGGAGCGACAGAATGGAAAGCACGGATGACAAGACGGTTGCAGGCACACGACTGCTCTGTCGACTGTAGCGTTGCTCGTGCGCACGTGACATGCGTGGGTGTGGCGGGTCACTGGTGGGGCAAGTGTCAGGGTGATTGGGTGTGGTTTCTACCCATACCACCTCGCTTCCGGTACCGATTGGAGGAAACTTTTACCGCCTCCAATATGGCGTACAAGCTGGACATCGTATTTGACGGGGGTTGCTTACAACCACCCTGACGACTCTTCTTACCCTCGTTGGCACCCCTCGAAGAACGGTGGATAAAAACAAAGGACTACAAATTTTGGCGACGGCGATATAAACCCGGACACACGTTCCCGAGAAAGTTTCTCTTCGTATTCATCGACGTTTTTCCTCGGATACGAGAATACTAGGTTTTAGCGCTTAGCGATATTCTCGCTTTGTTGAATACGTGTTAAGTTTACTAAGAAAACTTTTTGATAATTTCACTCTCTTATCGAATAGATATTACAAATTGTATCGTCAAATTTTATTACATTATTTCATTAAACAATCTTCCATGACAAGTTATGCTTTCTTGCATATTTATTATTTTAATACGAATAATAGTCACATAAATTTTCTCTTTTTTTCATTTTTTTCTTTATCTTTAACTTTTTAACCCTTTATCTTTAACTCTCTTTATCTTCTAATCTGTCCTTTATTTTTTTTTCCCCCTATTCACAAAATAAGGACAAGAGTATTTCGTTTCAGATAGCTTGTATTTGTTCGTTAATATCCATTCATCTTTTGAACCACGCCTAAGATACCTATGCATTCATCGGAATCGTCGCGTAAAAGAATTCTCGAGCTTTCCCTTAGGAACTACCTTTGGTATAAGGGACTGTCGGTGATTCGGGAAGGAACGTAGAATATCGGAGGAAGGCGAAACGGTGGTATTGGTGGATGCTTGTGGTAGTAAGCTGACTCGACGAAGGGGATTGTGGAGAGTACAAAAAGAACTGAGCGAAATTAAGAACGACCATGCTGCTGCTTCTGCTTCTCCTACTACTGGTGAGGTCGCCATTTTATAATCTTAGTCGTGATCATTCGTGTATATATTCCTTTTCATTCCTTTTCTCTCTCTCCCTCTCTTTTTCTCTCTCTCTTTCTCTCTCTCTCTCTATCTCTCTCTCTCTTTCTCTCTTTTTCTCTCCCTCCATCTCTCTCAATATCTTTTTTCTCTCTGTCTCTGTCTTTTTCTCAACACTAGACGCAAGTGTACTCTCCTTCTTTTTTTCTTTTTCTCTAGGCGAATGCATACACCGTCTCATCTTGGATATCCACGATCACGCAGGAGATATCCAAGGCGTTTCTAGATCTCTTTTCCCTTTACTGGCTCACCTTTATTTCGTCTTTCTCTTTTTGCTCGAAAAAAAAATTCTAACTCCATCGCTAAAATATGGATTTTCTGAATGTATATCTTTCTTCCCTCTCTTTCTCTTTCTTTCTCTTTTACTCATTCACCCTTTCTCTCTCTCTCTCTTTCTTTCACGTACCTTCATAAAGGCAAGTTAAATATTCTTAATAAATCAATCAGAAATATTATATACATAGATATAGGTTTGGATTTTTATTTTTTTTCTTTTTCAATAATAAAAAATATTGAAACTCTTCAATGAGATCTGCTGAAGAAAAAATATCGATTATAGGAAACGTCAAGTCATATCCATTTATTTGACCTTCAAAAAAATAAATCGACTTGATATCCAACGCGCCATAAAACTAGTGCTCTTTTCTTGAACGTTCATCCGTATAATCGTGCTCGTTAACAAAAAAATAGCTGGCAAACTCAGCGACGATGGTGATCAATGAACGGACATCAACCTTAATGCACCCTAAAGCACGTTGAATTTTCCACCTCGTGTCCGCGGGCAACAGATGGTCCACCATTTTGCATACATATCGTTGATCCTGTTAAATCTATCGCTTATATGTCACTTTCGTTGCGGCTAAAAGGGACGAATGCATCGACGAAAAAGTCAGTCGTTTGTACTTTTAGTATAACTACCTACTATACTTTTCGACGAAACCGGTCATGCTTATTTTGTGGCAACGAGGAAGCCTAATCGATAACCATATTCGGTAACTATAAATCATCGCTTTCTTTATATTATATTTCTTTATATTATTTTTCGATTATACGATAATCATGCGTTTTCTTAGAACACGAAGAACATACGATTATAATTATTATCATATGGTTATTATTTATCTTAGATCGACAGATCGAAAATTTTTTAAAGTTTGATTTAAAAATGTATTTTTAGAAATTTTTCAAAGATCATCGAAGTTTTTCGTTCATACTTTCTTCTCAAATCTTTGATTATCTTTAAGAAAGGAGCAAGATCAATAATCTCTTCGGGATGATTTCCTATTTTCCGTTTGGATCTTTTTCTAAGCTCCTTGCATTTGTATCGTCGAGATTGTTGAAAGGGAAAATCAAGATGTCCGCTTTTTGCGCTTTTATTTTCGATAGATCTCTTTCTTTCTCTCTCTCTCTCTCTTTCTCTCTCTCTCTCTTTTTTTCTTTCTCTTTCTCTCTCTCGTCAGGATGGAGAAGCTATTCAGGGAGTGTCTCTGCGATTGCGCGGCTTGCTAATTTCCGTGGGCGTCCTTCTCGGCCTTCGATCACGCGAATCCACCCTTCGTCGGTTCCGCTGCACATGTCGACACGCCTCCAGGAGTCGTTCGTAAGCGTAAAAAGCATCGCCAACGGGGGGTGTAGAGGGTTTTCACGGCTTGGCAAGGGTAGATGCCGCGTTTGGGCTCACCTCGGGGGCTTGTGCCGAGCGGATGAGCCACGTAAAAAAAAAAAAAGAAAAAAGATAAAGAAAAAAAAAAGAAGAGAAAGAAAAAAACAGGAGAGAAACAAGAAGAGAACTCAAGCTACACGGTCTGCTACTCTGGAATAACATCCCCTTTGGCACCCTTGACCTAACAAATTATGACATTTATTATTTATTTTTACTATTCATCCTTCTTCATGCTGGACCTCGTAAATACCTTCCCGAAGGGATAAGTACGAAGGACACGAAGGCGTAATGTATTTTTTTTTCTTTTTTTTTTTTCACATTTAAAAAAATAATCATTTTTACGAAAGAAAATACAGAACTCTTGTTTATAAATATAATGTTCGTAAAACTTTTAATTAGTAAACGAAAATAGAGATAAATACTATAGGATATATAATATTTCTTCTAAAATTTCATAAAATATTAATCGAATATAACTATGTATGTATAATCGAATTTGCAGCGGACAAATGCTCTCTGTATCTATTTCTCTTACTCTCACGTTCTATGAACATTTTCATAACGTTAACGGGTAATATATTATATCACCCTTGCTATGCGTAAAAGGTTATGAATATATGCCATCTATTTGAACCATTTATGCATATGGTTTTCCATTGGTGAACCCCTCCGTGCTATTCTATAAACGTATATATATATATATATATATATATATATATATATATATATATCACTAATGAAATTAATATTCGACAAGTGCAATTGCGAAACCCTTAAAATTCATCCCACGAAGCCAAAGTAATCTAAATGGAGCTACTGGATTTTTTAGGGATTTTTGAAACTCGGAACGATACGAATGAAAGAGGCGAATGGCTATATCAATTCGTTTATTTTAGTCGAGAGATACGGTCAAAGTAGATAATAATTTGAATGTAAAATATCGAAGTGAAAAGCGAGTAATTAATTGTACGAGAGTAATTCTACGATAATCATCAAATAACAATCAATATCTCTCCGCTCTTTCTTTAACAATATTTTTTTATAAATATTATGAATTTCCTAGCATCAAGTGCAATAATCGGAGCGTAAGCCAATGTGCCAGATGTGCCATTGTGACATGGAATTCTATGAGTGCCAATGGGGGTGAAAGGAGGAGTAAAAGAAAGAACTAGAAAATAAGAGGAAAGAAAAAGGGAGACAGAGAGAGAGAGAGAGAGAGAGAGAGAGAGAGAGAGAGAGAGAGAGAAAGAGAGAGTGAATTTTACGCGGGTGTATCGTCACGGTAGGCTAGTCCCTTCCCTCTTCCATTTCGACTTTGAGTCTATGCAAACCCCCATGTAACTTGCGTACAACACCCCCGTGGAAAGCCCCTTGCGAAATTCACAAAGCTCGATGACAGGACCCTCCTATTGTCGTTTTGGTTCTGGCCGAGATCTCGAATAGTTAAATGGGCTTAAACGATGCACGTACGTATGCATATATATACCTATATATATACATACATACATATATATATATATATATATATATGTACGGATATTCTTTCTATGTAGACCTGCTAGTAAGTATACGCACGAGCGCACTCGTGATTATGTAGTAAAGAGTAATAAAGCTTTTCAAGCTACGTTTTTCTCTTTTCTAAACAAAACGAGTGATAATCAAAGGTAATACGATCCCCAGGGATCCACCCGGCTGCTGCTGCTGCTGCTGCTGGTTGCTGTTCATTGTCCTTGCGTAATGTTCCTTCTCCCCCTCCCCTTCGGCCCCTCTTCCAGTCAGTTCGATATATCAGTCAAGAAATCAAAAAGTTGAATATGACTGAAAATCTCCGGGGGAATGTCTCGCGATATTTTGAGTAAAAGAAGGAAATAGAATAAGAAAAAGAAGAAGAAATAGAAGAAGATGTAAAAGAACTCGAAGAAAAGCGTACAATGACGTGTCAGTTGTTATTTTTCCTTCAATCGTTTTTATTCTGTATCTTTCGACGATGAACGAATAGAAAAGCATTTACTCATTAAGAATCTACCTATTTATCAGCTTTTAATATTTATTGTTGAAAATATGATTTAAAAAAGATCATTTTGAGAGAAGGCTTAATTATTATCTTTATTTTTCCTTTTTTCTTTTCTTTTTTTTTTTTTTCTTTTTTACGTTCACAATATTTTTTTTTCCGAAGATATACACACATATCTGCATACATATGTTCGTATGCATATAATTGTGCAACGTGAGAGGGGGAATGATTTTAACATTGTAATAGACTTTGACAATATAGTAAAATTAATATTAAATTCTTGTATTATTGTATCGTTTACATGGCAGCAAAGTGAAGTTAATAATTATGTCTGTAGGCATACCTTTATTCATTACTTTACTATGACCCCAGAAAGATTGTAGAACGAAAACGAGTCGTAAATAAAACGTTTGTACGGTGATGGAGGCAATAAAAATAAATCCGACGTGTCTAGCCGTGGACGTTAATAAATCTAATATCTTCCGACCGATAAAACGAGACGAGTCAGTTCACTTTTTCCGTCCCTTTTTCTCTCAACTGTTTTCAGGGAGCGAACATTTGGATGGGTCGCGTAACCATACGAAAAATCATCGTGAATTGTGCAAATAAGTATAAAATGCAGACAATGTGTCCGTGGAGCCGAATAACGTTCGAAGAGGATCAAACTGGGACTGAAATCTTTTCGACAGAATTGTTTTCTCTCTTTCTCTCTCTTCCTCTCTCTCTCTCTCTCTCTTTTTCACTTTCTTTCCCTTTCTCTTTTTGTCTTAGTTCTTTCAAATTAAACAGCCCAACATTTGAAGACATACGTCAATGATTCTTTTTTGTATACTGATGTTCTATCCTTTAACACTTTTCTTATTTTTATCAACTTACATATTTTTTGCAATCTAAAAAGGAAAAAGAAAGGATCGATAATAATCAATAGAAATTGACGAGAGATTCACGATCGATATATCTAAGTTCAAGAAGCACTTCAGACTACTAAATCCTACGTGCTTATTGAGTCATCAAAGTAAAGCAGTTTGGTAACTATGGCATCGAAGCAAGTAGAATGCCACCTAAATGGGGCTCTCCTCGAGGATGGATGATGGTTCCTCCTCGGTTGCATTATTTATGCGTAACGCCCATTGCGTGTCCTGCATATCCATACGCACTGGCTTGCACATATGGGGACATTAGCTAGACCATTAACCATTTTATCCACATGCTGGTGCTTCTATCCTGGAAACTTGGAGTTAATCACGAGTGGCTTTCGCACTTTCTACATTATGCATACGCTTGCTTTATGACCTTGAATCGTATGAATTTAAGGGTGGAACTTTATAAATCACTCATATACTTCATTTCATATATGTATAAATTTACACATATATATATATTTACACGTATACACACAGTATTATCAGTGGATACAAAAATATTGACATTTAACAAAAATCTTCAAAAGAATTCAGACGACGAAGAAAAACTTTTTTTGAAAAAGTGAATGAAATAGAAGCTTATAATCGATGTGATTCCATTTTTATTTACAATTTAACCTTAACATAAATACACGTAGAACCAACAGAAAAACGTGTCCGCTTAGCCCACTTCCTTCTTCCCGCGTGCGGTCACGAAAGATACGTAGGTCGGAGAAGGAGCGGTCACGAGTGTCTATCTACGTAGTGAACACGTGCGTGTGTTAGTGTTACGTAGCTACGGAAGGCAGATAACTACGCACACTACATTCTCAGGATATGTACTGCGGGTTAGAACATTTAGCGAGTACATTAAGGAAATTGCGTGGACTCTTTGCACCGCACCCTGCTATAGGGCTGACGCACTAACATTCCAACTATTTTAACGTGTCTGTGTGATATCACACGTATGCACACGAATAGGGAAGAATAGAGAAGAGTAAGGCCTTCGAGCACGTAGAGATTGGTTTTTGTAAAGGATGTTCGCGCGTGCGTGTGTCTCTCTTTTTTTTTTCTCTCTCTCTCTCTCTCTCTTTCTCTGTCACACGTTCGTGGTGAGAAAGCGGTGAAATATGGGTAGAGAAAAAGTAGATGAAGGGTGGGAGAAAGGATAAGGGTGAAGAAGAACGTAAAAGAGAAGAAGACGATGTTAAAGAGAGAACGAGATAAAGAGAAAACGGGATAAAGAGAGAGAGAGAGAGAGAGAGAGAGAGAGAGAGAGAGAGAGAGAGAGAAATAAAGAGAGAGTCGTATCGAAGGGGGAGACAACGTGGATCGTAGCAGAATCCGGGTGAGACAAGTAGGGTCAAGTGAACTAAAGCGAAACTACCGGGGGATGGTGGTGTTAAGGGGACAATATATGCCCCCGTGTTGGGGACGAAGATGGCTTTAATCTATTACCGACCGGCTCGGGCCAAGTGGCTTCTTGTTACACGCTCGTTTGGACGAGACGGAGTCTAAACTGATCCGCTAAAACTGACTGTGACTCCCTTTTACCAATAAAATTTACTGACTTTGGGAACTTTCTAACGCTACAATCTAGTCCAACGAAAGATTTATACATTGGATACTTGCAATTATATATTTTCTCATTTGGTTGTTCTTTTTTTTTTCCTCTTCTTTTCTTTTCTTTTCTTTTTTTTCTTTTTTTTTTTTTTTAATTGTTTCTTTTTGCTTTTTTTCTTTTTCTTCGCCTGACTTAATAACGGGACAAGATTTCTGTAGCGTAAACGCAGATGTGTCCAATCGAGTTTGAGTTGACGAATCTAATACCTTTCTTATTTCGATCGAACGAATTATCCAACGTGATTCGTGTTACGGTACCTTGAACAGCCGAATTACTTCCGGAAAAGGTCGAGAAGCCGGAAATCAAAAGGTCGGCCAGTGGTGTGTCGAGTCGTGATTAATATTTTCTTTCCTTTTTTTGTTTCCTCTTCCTCTTGTCTCTTTTTTCTCTCTCTCTCTCTCTCTCTCTCTTTCTTTTTCTTTCTCTGTCTTTTTACCGTTGAGACGGCTCACTGATCACAGCTGCGACTCCTCTTGCTGTTTCTTTTCACGCCGGTGATATACGATCGCGAGGTTAACGAGTGACGCAAGAAGCCCGTCCGATGGAGAGAAATTCGCGTTCCTTTGTCTCTTTAGCTCTCTCTCTCTCTCTCTCTCTCTTTCTCTTTTTCTTTCTCTCTCACCCGCGTCTTTTGTCGTTTCGTTCCTTTTTCGAAAACGCGACGTTGCGGTTGTGCTTTCACCCGACTGCAAAAGTTCTCGTTTAATCTTCCTCTCTCTCTCTCTCTCTCTTTATTTTTCTCTTTTTCCCTTTTTTCTTTCTTCTTTTTTTCTTTTTTCTTTTCTTTTTTTTCTTTTTTTTTTTTTTTATCAAGAGCTACGAGAAAGAGAGATGATAGAAGGGCTTTTTCTTTCGCCGTTCTTCGCGTTCGACGCTTTCTCCGTTTACGTCGATTTAACGATAGGCGAGTTTTTTGCTAGTATCCCCCTTGTGTAACGAACGATCTCGTTCTCGTCTATTCTCAGTTGTAATCCTTAACGATAAATTTCGATTGTAAATCGTCGCACTTAGAACGAATAGTCGTCAGCTAGGCCGGTAAATAACATCGACATAGATCGGACAACCCAACGTTGGCAAGTAATCGGACACCAGAACAGTTAACCTGGAATCCCTGTAAGCTCTGAAAAGGACACCTGTAAAAATGGTGATACTTTTTGAAAAGAGAAGCTCAAAGGATGTCGAGGCACGAGCGAGTTATCACGATGGCTTCGCCATCTGTTCCTTGACACGTGCCACTGATATTTTCATATTTCTCGATCGAAATAAAAGTAATCTCACGGAAGAGATGAGAAAGATACGAGATTGTATTTACGTTGTTTGTTTGCATGTACATATGTATATATCTGCAAAAATTTCTTTTGATTTTCACTCGTGGGAAGACGAGTTCGCATGGTTTGTCATTCTCTCTTTAGATGACCCATGGGTGCTATAACACGTCGAGTGCGCAGCAATACCACCGTGGATAACCAGCATCAGTACAATGGCACACGGTAACACTTGCAACGTAGGACCCTAAGCACGTACAGCTTTCTCTCTCTCTCTCTCTGTCTTTCTCTCTCTCTCTCTCTCTCTCTTTCTCTCTCTCTCTCTCTCTCAATCTATCTCCGTCTATCTCTCTATCTCTTTTTCGACCGTTTGAACGGCCGACTTCTCGCACGGAAAACCCCATGAGTCTCTCCTACAATATGCTACCATGTACATCGGATACTCTTGGGTTTGGTATTTGCTGTACTGTTCCCATAATTCCCTAGAGAATACTCTAGGCTTGTTACATCTCTCGGGACTTGATCCCAGTGATATAATGTGAGAATCGAAATACGTCATCTGTCTTGTCGTAGAAATATACTACTTTTCTAATGTCAAGTGTCACCTTAATATTCATACCAATGTTAAATCGTTTAATATTTTATGGTTAGAGTCAAAAAGTAAAAAAATATTGGGATATATTCTTTTTACTTTTTTTTTTTGTAATACGATAAAATAGCTCGTATGCACGTTATTCGTGTTGTTGTTGTCACGGTGGTAGATCAACAGCGTTAAAGTAGCATAGTTTGCGTGGTTGATCATCGAAACCGAGTGCAGCTGTCGGAAACCTAAAGGATGTTAGAAACCGTGCGGCTTCATAAGGGTAAAGAGATCTTGGCATGCATCATAGAACAGGTGTGGAAACCTTCGTATCCTCTCTCTCTCTCTCTCTCTTTCTCTCTTTAGTATATTACTACTCGCTGATATTTTTTTACGTCATTCTAGACTCATTTATTATCGAAAAATTTGTTAGTAAAATGGGGAAGCGAGTATCGAGAAGAAGGAAAAAAAAGAGTAAATAAGAAAGAGAAAATAGTATCATAGCGTTATAAATGAATCGTGCAATGATTCGATAAAGGAGGATTAATAGCAGACAGAAATAAATCCGACGTACAAACGGATCGAATCTCAGCCGGAGATAGATCTTGATTTGGGTACCTTCTTGACATTTACGATTTGATCGGCTTTAACCATAAATAAATTTCATTCTAACGATTCTCGTTTCTTTAACGATAAAAAATAAATTCTATTAAATACGAAAAATAGTAATTTTTCTTATATTTTTACTACGTTTTTTTTAAAAACGTTTCTACTTACATATATATATATATGATTTTATTTTTGTTAGACATTTCTAATATCTAAAATTACACGTTGAACATTGGGAAAAAAATAGAAAAAAAAAATGTCCTATGTACAGCAAGAAGTACAGTAGGACTATATGTGACATTCGATGGCTTCCATACGATGAAGAAAGAGAAGAAAGAGGAGAAAGAAGGCCTCCGTTTCAAAGCGTACACTCCTGCTTCGAGCTATCCCAAAATCCCTTGGGAAATCAAGGAAACACAGGACTTGGTCGTATTGGTGTGTGTATCCACGAAGAGGCGTAGACCGGATCTCACGCGTGTAAACGAAGAATCGTTTCCGATGTGTTCAAGCTTGAGCAAAAACGTTCAGTTTTCTAAGGGTTCACGGCGATAGAGTTTTTATTGTTGCTGTACCAAGTAAAGACAAAGGATATGCTATTTAAGTTCTTCTTGGTGCTATCAAATATGAAAGAAAATGTATGATAATCCCTGCCTATTTGAACTTATACAATTTTCATTCGTACCTTATATTTCATTAAATGCTATTGTTAAATCGATAAAAAAAGAAAAAAAAAAAGAACAAAACAAAAAGAAGAAAAGTTAGGTAAATTTTAGCTCTAAATATAACGTGAAATGGATATTAGAACGGTATCGATGTATTTCCTTTTGAAATCGTAGTAATTGAGAAATCTTTTTAAAAAATTGGGAAGGTAGACAGACGAACGTATACGTATGTTATAGCATATTTGCAAAGCCGATGTAGCTACATACATAGATAGAGAAAAAAAAAAGAGAAAAAGAGACGAAGCGAATGTACAAACGTTCTATTTGCACGTTCATCCATCGATTCGTCCTAAAAGCACGTACCGATAGGTTCCCATCGTATTGATACAATCTATTAACATATATTTATTCACTATATGACCTCGAACGGAAGAAATTATTTCAGTGATTATGATTAGATCATTTGTATTATTCGAATGTAAATGATAGTTAGTGTACTTAAATTATATAAAAAAATTAAAGAGATTCGCTTTCTACTTCAGATATAATACATACATACGCATGTATTGTACATATGTACATACGTGCTTGCAACCTGTTAGGATGAGCTTTGTGAATTATCGTACGTAGAGGATCAATGGATACAATTATCTGGTCACGTGTCCTAGCAGCATGTAGTCCTAGATACAAAGCAGGTTCTTTCGTCCTTCGTCGAAGGATTCGACGTTGATGAATGTCACGCACGTGACGGCTGTCGAATCGTACGTCGAACCACAAACTTTTTTGAAAAATTACTTTCCCTTCGAGTGACTGCCCTTTTCGAGTTCGTACGACGTACCTATCACTTTTCTTACTCATTTTACATACTCTAATGTAAAGGGTAAAATACGAGTCGAATGTTATGCGGCTTCCTTTAAAAGTATTTAACTGAAATATAATAAGGGAAATTTAATTTCGACGATGTAAAATTTGAAGATCCTTTATACATATTTTAGATCCATCAAGAAGCCTTTAATTGCAAGAGTTCGTTCGTATAAAAAGAAAAGAAAAAAAAAAAAAAAAAAAAAAGGAAGGGAGAAGAAAACAAAGAATAATTCGTTATTTCTCTCGTTTTAAAAACTTGAGGAAAGTTTATTTCTCCGTTCTAACCACGTTTCTCCTTTATGCGCCGATTTTCATCCTAATTATTGTTACCAACGATAAGTCGTAATAATTAAGAGGGACGCAAGTTTTCTCGAGGGTCGACGTAGCCAAATAAAATCCAGATCACTCCCTTTCGTCCCGAGGGATCTCCGATCCCACGATCCTGGAGTATGAGACAAGGACAGATTCTCTGAAACACCAAGATATCCACAGATATCTCCAGTCGATAATCGAATTTTGTTTGGTACTCAGGGTAGATCGTTATCGTCGATACCCGTGGAAATTGAAAATTATTTTATTTTCTTCATTGATATTGATCTTAGACTTTCACATTTGTCAATCGTACGAGTATTAATGTTTTTCAAAATCAATGTTAGCTTCGAAGTAACAAGATTTCGTCCAATTGACGTGAGAGAGCTTATGATAGTACAAGTTTGTCATGTACATGTCTATACGTGTGTGTAGGTATATCCATCGTTTGGCAGGTCAGGTAATCAGGCGTAATGCTTTCATGTTTCGAGCATGCTCTCTATCTGCAACACGCATGATAGGCAACGTTAATAATGTCCCACGAGAGTTTAATCTCCAAATCCGAAACGTGCGTGCACGGTATTTACGCGTTTCTCCCTTTATTAGTGGACGTTAAAGCGGGTCGCTTAAAAATAAGATACAAAAAAAAAAAAAGAAGAAAAAAAATTTATGGATCTCTCCAGAAATGTAACGTTTAAAGTAACGCTAACCTTAACGGATAAATCAAATATGTCAATTATTTATCAACAGTACCATTTGTATTTTATTTATAAGTATTTATATGGAAAATAAAAAGAAAGAAGTATGACATTTTACATTTTTCATTTTATATTTTTCACTTTTCATTTTATACTTTTTATTTTTCATTTCTCTTTTTTTATTTCCTTTTTTATCATCGCCCAAATTAATTATTTCGAGTTTTCTTTTTCGAGCGAAACGTATTATTATGGCGTTACCAAATTCTGCGGATATCAAAAAGGTTCCGTCGTTGAAAACTGCCTTCCCTCGTATATCTATCGCACGCCCTCCCTCCCCCTCACCCTTCCAACAACACACGTACATTTTTCATTCGCGAAGGAGGAACATCCCGCAGTAGAAATCCCTATTCGGCTGCCTATTCTAGCGAGCGTAACCTACAAAAGTCAAAGGCGCCTCTCCCGTCTCCCATGCTGATCCTCCTAGATTTTAATCAAGGGCTGCGTGTACCTATTAGGGACAGCTATTGTGCGTGGGTGTATTGTGAATACTACCGGAGTAACGTTCCTTCCCCTTAACGTCATAACACTTCGACGATAAACAGCAGCGGGGTGAGTGGTTTCTGACTTTACTCCTGACTATCTACGTCACTTGTCGCATCCGATTATTATTTTCGAAAATTGATACGAAAAGAAAAATTACATCTTAAATTGTTTTCGTTGTCCTTGACAATTCGTCGACAACGATTTTGCATATAATTTTAACACATTGAAAATTTGATTTTTTCTTTTTTCTCAAAGATTATTTTGCCAATTGATAAATCAATAAATATGTATGTGTATGTATACCTAAATTATTTTCCAATAAATAATATATTCCTTATCTTACATATCGTTTTAATTTTGTTATGGAAGAAAGGGTTCGGGGGCGAAACAAAAATAAGTTACGATTACGATCTAAGATATAATCGACGATCGGATGCGTAACTAGCTCGTTAAAAATTCTGACGAGTACCTATTTATCTCCGACTTGGAAGAATTATCGTTCAACTTTCTCCGCGTGTGTTAAAGGCTATAGCTGGGAGGTCGGTACTATCTTCGAAATCGCGCATCTGCCGCGTATTTTGGTGAATCACTCCGTTCTTCGTAAGGCTATGGGTCTGCTCTATATTATGGCTTCTATAGAGTCCACGGGTGTTCCGGGATATTGCGCTCCCGTTATAAACTTCGAAGTACTTCATGGTCAGCTGCGGAGGTGGTTGGGTCACCGGTGAAACCATAAGGCCCGCAATTATGGCTTTTATGTTACCCTGATGATGATATGTTAGGACAGTCTTGATAATTAACAGGATGACTTTCAACTGTAGTATTAATTTTACTTTAAGCAAATCTTTTTCATTGTGATTTAATAACGATTAAAAAGTGATTTGAATAATGAGATTTAATGTAATAATGATTAAGGATAAACATAATTTTAATATAAATTGTACTTTTCAAAAGAAAACGCAAAAAAAAAATTATTTTTCATTTTTCACGTTATCTCTCGTTCGTCTTATGATTGTTTACTCAGAGTTCAAACCGCGCAGCGCATCGTTGAAAATCGAAGAGAAACGTTGCCACCCCCTTGAGAGTCGCGATATGTATTTTCAAAAGTGCTCGAACTCACCCTTCCTTCGAAAGTTTGGTTTGCGTTCGGTGCCTTTTCATTGAGGGCTGCTTACTGTTTGATCTTATTATTTCACTCGTCCGAATTTAAACACTTCATGCCGATCTTGTTTGTCTACCTTTGGCCACAAGTCCATATGACAAATAATCGAATCAACGAAGTAATGGAGATACGTTGGGGGTTATCCTAACGGGCTAAACATTTTCTCGATAATGAATCACTCTCTCGATAAATTGGACTATATCATAAAAAAAAAAGAAAATAAAAAAATGCTTTAAAATTAGATGACCATGATTCGGGTTATAAATTATAATGAACGGATTACATTGTCGTGATTTTTTTCTTTTTTCTTTTTCTTTTCTTTTCTTTCTATGATCATCAACATTGAAATTCTTCCATAATAACAAGAAATTCTTTTAAGCAAGCCATCCCTTTCTACTAGTAGCTAAGAAAAAAGTAAATCGTTTCGTCAACCGCATTACCGGACTCGGTCGTATGAGCCAAAGCAAACATTGACATGTTCAATCATTTCAATCCCTCTCGCCGACCAGTCATCCTGCATAGTCCTTATACATACCCTAAAAGAAAGAGGAAGAGAAAGGGAGAGAGAGGGAGAGAGAGAAAGAGAGAGAGAGAAAGGGGAAAAGGACGAAGGAAACGTAGAGAAAGAGAGAGAAAGAAAGAAAGACGGGAGAAACGTCGGCCATCTGGCCCTTTAAAAGGGGGGCTCTGGCACTAAGGGGTAGAAATTGAAATGAAAGCGGGACCCTACTCGAAACCATGCACATCCTCGCTACGGTTATCAATGAGGGTTATTAGGGGACGATATGTTTTTCTTTTCCACAGATTTCCGCGCGACAACTATAGCTTTTAGCGACAAGTCAAGATGATGACAGATCAGCGAATTCTTTCGACAAGTCAAGTTCGATGACTTTTCGAAATCATTGATATTACTAATAATAGAGAATAGAGTCAAACCAACCCTAAGAATAACTATTTGTATCATTAATATACCTTTGACAAATTTAACGAATAAATCATAGAAATATTATTATTGTTATAATAATAATTATTATTATTATTACTATTATTATTATTATGTTTATATTAGACATTGAATATTTAAAAAAAGAAATACATGTTTTACACGAGATATTCTTAAAAATGATGAGGACGCATCAAAGAGTACTTGACATTATCGGATAGAAAAGAGGTCACGTGTCAGCTCGTGTCCACCGGATGTCACGGTTTTGTCGCGTTAGTCGCCTTTTCTATGGGCCATTCATCCTACGATGGAAACACGGGCGTCTCCTTTTCCGCCCAAATTAATGGCTATGTCGTTCGTAACACGGTACAAACTTGCACCATGAACTTTTATATCTCGTTTGTCAGAGAAAAATAAATAAAGAAAGAAAAGAAGAATTTTATAATGGATAACAATTTTTTTGAACTATCGAAAGATTCGATTCAACCTATTTAAATTTGAAGTTTCTTCAAGAGTGCGAATTTTGAAATATAAATGCTATCTTTCTCTCTCTCTCTCTTATTCTCTCTTTTTTATATTGAAAATCCTTTGAAGTACATATCGTGTTGTATCTAGTAGGTATAGAAAAAGAGAATAGAGAGATAGAGGAACGAATCGGTAGGAAACTATCGACTCTGTTCCCATATGCTCTCGAGGACATCCACTTGGTGTCACGCTCGCCAGTTGGTCCCAGCGTATACAATGTGCCATTATTGCATACAAGTAAAAGTTACGTCTCTCGAGTTGTTTATTGACCGATACCGAGTGTAGTGCCACTTTGATACTTCTTTCGACGATGCGGGCAATTTCTTCTATCCATGGTTAAAACATAAAAGTAAGATCGTATCGATGTACTCCGTTTTTCATTTATTTATTTATTTATTTTTTTTTTTTTAAGTGATAATAAATTAACATAATATTAATAATGTTACGAATAAAAGTATATATGAATTGATTATATTACACTATATGAAAATAATTATAACAAAATTATTATCAATAAAAATTGATAATATTTTAAACGTACATATGTACAAATATCGACGTTGAATTGAAACGTAATAAGAACGTACGTACGTTGTCACAGTTTCCAATAACAAAGTGAGATCATTTCCTTCATCTCGAAGAAGAATCGTATCGGCCATATTCATGGCCGCACATGGTGCCAGAAACGTCGGAGCACCAGTTGTTCTGGCACGCTCCATACACGTGCAGGACACGTGGACGGCTTGATGAGTGGATTGTTCATTCCTACGTTTTCGCGAATATTCTCTGTGCCAAGTTTAAAAATCGTAAAAGGCAGCTGCTACTGTATAATCGATCGATGATTGATAAATATAACGAATTAAATATAACTTTTTCCATCAAGTATTAATATGAAATTCTTTGAAAAATTTTCTAATATTTTCATATATTCGATGATTCTATTCTCTTCTTTGATCAAACGAAGTTTTTCAAGGGATACCTATCGAATATCGAGATATGGAAATTATTAATAAGTATGGAAAGAATGATAGAAAAATTGTCTTCATTGTTAGTTCGTGCTTCGTTCGTGTCTCGTCGAGGAATCGATAATACCAGCTGCTGTCCGCAACTCCATTAAGATAATTGTCGGCTGCTCTCTATCTCTCTTTCCTCTTCACCGTTCAACTCGCCCTTCCCTCTTTCCTTTTCTTTGTCTTCACGCGAGTACCATCGAATTTACGTAGATACATACGAAAGAAAAAGAGAGAGTAAGAGACAGAGACGGAAAGAGAAAGAAAGAAAGAAAGAAAGAAAGAGAGAGAAAAAGAGAGAGAGAGAGAGAGAGACCAATATGAGTAAAAAGCATTGAGATATCGAACGAAGAAAAATATTTTCCTGCTTTCGAGCTTTCAGAGGTCTTGGCACGAGGTATGCTGACGACGCATCGCTTTATGTGGTTTCCCAAGCAATGGTGGTCACGTTTCTAACCCAAATACATACGTTAGCGTATTCGTACAAACTCTCTTGATTTACATTTCGATCGGTGTTATTTGACTCTAACGAAAAGGGACTTCCTAGTTTGAGAATATAAGAGAAAGAGAGAGAGAGAGAGAGAGAGAGAGAGAGAGAGAGAGAGAGAGAGAGCGAAAGTGAGAGTGAGAGTGAGAGTGAGTGAGAGAAAGAGAGAGAGAGAGAAAGAGAGAGGGAGAGAAAGAGAGAAAAAGTCGAATGCTATATTTTGTTTCTTCGTCGTTCAACATATAAAAGAGAGTTTCATAGAGTCTGTTATCTTTTTCTCCAAAATCTCTCAGTCAAAGAGTATATAAATTTTTCAAGCTTCAAATATATCTACGTGACATCAAAGCACGTCAGGTAAAAAAAAGTAAAATTGTTCATTTTTACGCCGTTGGCCACGTATCATAGTTTTGATCTATTTGTTTTGAAATTAGTACCTACTTTTATGAAAAATAAAAATAAAAAAAAAAAAAAAGATAAAAGAACTTTCATTTTTATTTTTTAAAGTTTCAATACAAATGTTATATAATATAGAAACAAATTAATATACAAACATCGTTTTCTTATTATTTCTATATTTTATGAGTTGTCTTTCACATCTAGAGAAGATATTTAGAAATACGTAGAATGATCATGGTCACGGTTTCACGGTTTTATCGACGTCCATTGTAAACGAACGAGAACGATTTTGCACGACAATACTCGTCATACCACACCTACGCACGGACAACAACGAATGCTTCGAGAGAAAACGTGTGTCCGTGGCATCCATTGTCAATTACGCGGAAAAATTTTGCTCTCGTTTAACATCAGAGAATCCTACGACCCAGTTCTCATATCCTTCATATTCACGTGTTTCTTCAATCAAAATATTCACATCAAAAAACGTGTAAGTGAACATTCGTTTCCTCGTAAATCTCTTGGAGGATGCTTATGTTATCGTTTATGTCGACAGTATCTCTATCTCGTAGTTCATGTTGGGTCCTCCGTTTCCAATAAAATACACACTTACGTAACATTTCCAAATCGATTTATATTGGCTGTGTGTGTGTGTGTGTATCTCATTTAATTTTTTTTTTTTAAACAAATATTCTACGTACAAAACGATATTATTATAATTTCTATGTAATTTCACATATAATAGAATTAAATCGATGGTAGAATGAAACATTGACATTTTAGGATTTATTGGATCATGTAAGATTAGAAGAGGAGTAAGATTAGAAGAGGAGATTAAAGAATTAGAGAAGTATGAAGAAATCACGAGTGAAAAGTAATCACAGCCCCGTGATAATAGATCATCAAACTCGTTCTATTGACGTTAGGATACAATTGCAGAATACACAACGAAGTCGAAACCTTTTCTATTATTTTCTTTCTGTCTCTCTCTCTCTCTCTCTCTCTATTTTTCGACTACCCTCGTGGTTTTGTAACTATAGGTACATAAACACGTCCTAAGAGCGTAGTTTAGTTCCCATCAAGAGCCACTTAATCTCCGATCGTGTAAACTCAGTCCACAATGGAAGGGAAACACGCGTGTCCCGACGTAAGCCATTATATTCCGCGGCGCATGTGATTATGTTCGGCAAACATAGGAAGGAAGAAAGAAAAAGAGAGAGAGAGAGAGAGAGAGAGAGAGAGAGAGAGAGAGAGAGAGAGATAGTGAGAGAGAATGTATGTTTCAGAGCAGAAGGAGTCACGTGACCGGCTGAGAAGTGAGCAGCGCAAAACGGGTGTATATTCTATGTCTAACCACACGCGGTCACTCGACGGAAACGCACCCTCCTCCAAATACGAGCTCAACGAAAAATCAAGCCGCAAAATGATCCCGTACGCGCGTTACGCCTCCAAGGAAAAGAACCCTATGGACGAGGCCTATGTTGTCGCGCGTTCCCACGTACAAGAGTAGATCCAAAGCGCGAAAGCAACCCCCCCAGAAGAGCACCCCCCTCGTATACGTTCGCCACCCCCTTCTTTTCCACGTCCATCCACCTTCGTCGGTGTGTCCTTGGAACTTTTAGTTTCGGATTACCGATAGCTCAACGTACAGACTTTTGTTTGAATTTCCATCGAATTCCCACTTCGACCCACCCTTTTGTAATACTTCTTTTTTCTTCTTTATTATTATTATTATTTTTTTTTTCCTATCTTTTATATATATATATATATGTGTGTGTGGGGGTGTGATTGTATGTATGTATGTGCCGTTCGAGGGAAGTTCATTCGATCTATGTGAATCTTATTTATCGAGTTAAGAATTTTGATGTCTTTCGAAAGATATGTCAATTTGAAGGAATATATTGATCGATCAATATTCGACATCCCATCATTCGCGAAAACATTAAATCGTTAAAGAAATAATCTTCATTCTTTTTTTTTTATCCTCATTTTTCCAGTTCTCTTTCTTCTTTTTCTTTTTTTTTTTTTTTTTTATTATATGAACATCCGGTTGTCTTGAGCGTTAATCATGTTCTATTTGTTTCAGAGAAAAAGATTTCTTCTTCTTTTTTTCCTTTCTTAATCTTATCAAACGTCATCTATATCGAATCATTGCTTACAATCGGTATGGAGGTACGAGAGTTTCTTATCGTAATGTGAACGATTTATCGTCATTGAAGAGAGAGATGTTCTACTTTAAGTTTAGATTGTTCGAAAACGATTAAGCGTTGCCTTTGCGATTGTCCACGTTGTCGAATTAAGCGTTTTACCGATTTTACACGTTCTTTACGTTCTTAGGTTTCCTTTCCAAAACGAGGGAATTGCTTATTCCCTCTCTCTCTCTCTTTCTCTCTCTCTCTCTCTCTCCTCTTCTTTTTTTCCCTCTACGTTTGGTAATAGGATTCACCTATCGATCCTACACGTACTTTCTCTAGTATATACCTACTTAACTTTTTTATTGACCGTTTGAAAGGGAGAGACCGATTGACTTAGGATATTCACACGAGGTTGAAAGAAAAAAAAAAAAAACAAAAAGAAAAAAAAAAAGAAAAAAAATAAAACTGAACGACTTTTTTGCTCGAAACACTATGATACTTCCGAGTTATAACTTCCTGCCGTAACACGATATCAAAGCCCGACGCGTGTCATGCGCGAGCTCCTCACGTAAAAAGTCAGACGGGTTCTTCGCGTTAAGGATTTTATTATTTTTGTTTTATTTATATCGTATCTATATCTATTACACTTTTTTTTTGTACGTTCCGATTAATGGAATGAATAATATTAATGATTTTCTTTTAAAATTAGCTTTTTTATTTCTCTCTCTCTCTCTCTCTCTCTCTCTCTTTCTCTCTCTCTCTGTCTCATATTAGCTAGTTCATTAAAATTCTAACAAATCTCTATAGCATGATAAGAGAAATTTATTACTATTATATATATATGTATAATAAGAATATATGCATATTTAATTTTTATACATTTTTTTCATTTTTCAAAGTATATACCGAAGATTAAAATTTGGGATCTAGTTAATAAGTATATACTGTTAACGAATTTAATAATTAATAATTAATCGTTTATACGATGGCACACATATTTATATGAAAGTTTTTCATTGTCTCATTATCCATCGATAAAGTAATTCCTACATGTTACAAGATACCCTAAAAAAAAAAGCATATAGCAGGAAGACAAAAACAAAAGTACGTGCAGGTGAAGAAGAAGAATTATGGTCCAGACGATGAAAATAGCTATGCCCGTTAATAATATTAGAACATTATTTCAATGGATAGCGGTGATATAATATGGCGTCAATAATTTTTACGCAACGAGACGCACTCCCTATAAAAGGTCGATAATAGAACCTTAACGACGTTACCGTGGCGATGTATCAAAAGCGAGTGACCACCGACACGAAGCGAAGTCGTGCCGAGAAAACGAAGAGGAGGAGGCAGGGGCAGTAGGAGGAGGAGGAGGAAGAGAAGGAGGAGGAGGAAGAAGAAGAAGAAGAAGAAGAAGAAGAAGAAGAAGAAGTAGAGGAGAGGTCGAAAACAGAACGGGAAAAAGTGGATGGACTCGTACGGTTCTCTCGATCGAGGGTGATACTAACGTGGCCGTGGTATATATATATATATATATATATATATATATATATATATATATATATACATAAAAAAAAAGAAAAAAAATGAAAGAAGAAGAAGAAGAAAAGAAATAAAAAAAGCCGCGGAGCGTAGAAAGTTTCGAGTTGGAAAGTAATTTCCTCTTGGTTCACGAGTTTCCCACGAAGAAAAATATAGCTGGCCAAAAGCTCTTTCTCTCTCTCTCTCTCTCTCTCTCTTTTATCTCTTCACGTTTTCGCAATAATCTTTCAGTCGAATATCTGGCGATCGATGAACCAGAGAAACTCTTAAAGATCGATATCGAATGAAATATTAATGCAGTTTTTTTTTTATCGAGCTTATAACTTTTCCAGTAGAAATCTAACATAAAGAATACTTTGTTACGAGTCCCGTAAGATTCTGTGCGAAAAATTGACGCGAAGAGACTAAAGTCTGTCATAATTCTAAAACTTCTTCGTTTCTGTAATAGGATCAACTCATCCAATCATCAATTTTGACTGCTTCGAAAAACGCGAGACACAATTACTTTATCTGTATGTGTGTGCAAGAGATTCTATCTGCATATGTATTTATATTCATGCGCGCGCACGAACCCTCGTAGAACTTTAAAGTTCAGCCCTTTCAGTAGGGCAAAGCCGATTCGTTCGGCCGCAACAAAGGTAGCAACCTTCATCCTCATTTTCCCGGTAGCTTTTCCTTCTCTGAAAGTGAATGCCTCGAGCGCTGTAACCAGCCGCCATTTTCTTTTCACCCCCTACCACCCATCCTCCCTGTCCTATCCAGCCCTCATTCGCCATGAGCCGGCGTTTCCTATGGTTACCATTTGCGGAGGGGATGCTTGACGTTCTCATCGGTCGCTTTCTTGTCGTTCGAGCCAACGTCTCTCCTCATTTCTCCATCCCTATACTTTTTTTTTTTCTTTCTTTCTTTCACTCTCTCCTTTTTCTTCGACGACGATGACTACAACGACGTTTTATGGCTCCCACGAATTTCAATGCTCACCCTTATTTTCTGAACTTCTCATCTCTCATTAATACGTTTACATAATAATAATCATTATTTTTCATTCTTTAATATCTACTTCCTTGTTTATATTCATTATAATGAATATATCATTTTTTGAATTATATCTATTATTTAATTCTTCGAATTTTCTTTACATTATTTTGATATTTTCTTTATTCTCATCACAATATATGTAGTTCATATAAAACAAGCATTACACATTTATGTCACTTTTACTGTCGACGACAACGTAGTAGCTATGTTGTATGTAACGCCTCGGGTTTAGGCTTAAGCACATTAACTATCCCGCCCGAAGCAATAGCGTATTGATTAGAGGGTGGCCAAGCCTCTGAACACTTTTACATGATTAAACACTCTTACATGATTAAACCGACCCAACAGCAACGAAGAGACCGACCTGGTGTGGCACTTAACTTATTAAAATATATACCAACACCACTATCGTGACATTTTTTATTAAGAAAAACCTTATCAGTCCGTGGTGAGAAACATTCGCTGCTTATTTTCTTCGACAAAAGTCAAGTCCTTTTAGATCCCTCATCTTTATTTTTTTCTTAACCCTTTAATACTTTTAAGTTATTACCCATTATTTAGAACATGTAAAAGAAAGAAAAAAGAAAAAAAAAAGAAAAGAATAATTACATGTCTTTTTTCAATCTCTCATTTCCCTTAAATTCCTTAAGAACTATTGAACCGCATGATATATCCGCATATCTTTAAACATTAATAAGAAGATTTAAGAGTTCATTGATTCTTATAATGCAGTTATACGAGCTAGCTCGTACCTCGGTCGAACTTACTTTCATAATTAAGGAGTCCTTCGACCTTGCTCTACTCACCGAAATCGAGAGAAACCAAGAGAGAGAGAGAGAGAGAGAGAGAGAGAGAGAGAGAGAGAGAGAGAGAGAGAGAGAGAGAGAGGTAGGGATCACTGCCATATAAAGTGAAATTAGGAGAGAAGATTATCGGAGTTTTAGACAGATGGTAAACTGTGACTTAGACAGACAGACAGACAGACAGAGAGAGAGAGAGAAAGAGAGAGAGAGAGAGAGAGAGAGAAAGAGAAAGGGAGATGAGAGGATGGATAAAATCTGAGACAATAGCATCATGAGCACGTTTCGTAAGTACATACATATATATGCCTCAATGTTCCGTGATTTTACGTAGTACTCGTAAAGTACGCCACATGTGTTTACACGTGTATCGTTCGTAAAGAGAAAGAGAGAGATAGAGAGAGAGAGAGAGAGAGAAGAAGGCGCAAGGGATTGCACGAAAGCTGTGCATTATGCACAAGGAGTAATCTGTTGCATGCGAGAGACTCCTACAATTGTAGTGCATTTATGTGTGGGCCCGACAAGACAAGACGCGATGCTCGTGAAAATGAATAGACAATAGGAAGTAAAACGTGAAGTTATGGGTACTACGTTCTTCTCTCTTTCTCTCAGACTCTTATTGTTTATTTTGAAAAAAAGATCAATGTAGATAAATCTTTGGATATTTTTAGATTCGAAGGAATAAAACGAAATTAGTATAAATTTTGAACTTTCGGTTAACGATTTTTGAATTAACAACCATTAATTAGGAATACGGTGAACAGATATAAAAGAACATGCAAAGTTATCATTTAGTAGAAAAAAAAAAAAGAAAAAAAGAAAAAAAGAAAAGAAATATCTGATAACTATATTCGAACTTACACGAAAGATATAATATTATACAATACTCGTAATAGCTTTTTTATAATTGATAAAATGCACGCTATAGTCGATTCTAAATGTGGTTATAATGTTAACTAACACTAAGCATTAATCTTATCGATCGCAAAAATCGAGACTCGGCTTATCGAAAACTTGCCAGCCACCGTTCGTGTTTAACGCGGTAAAAAAATTTCAACTTGACCCGATAATGTAAGAGCGGCCGCGATAGCGGCGTCATCGTGGCTGGGACTTCTTTATCTCGAGTAGTCTTTATTAATCTACTCCGAGTATGTTACGGTATGTTTCAATCTTAGAATTAAAACCGATCCCGACATATATTTTATGACTATTTCATTTCCTTTCGATTTTCAAAGATATCGTTAGAAATTCAAGTAACATCGATCGTGTTACGTCAGATCATAAGTGTAGAAACAATTTTAATCAAAAATGAACGATAACGAAAGCACGTTTAAATCAGTGTCCTCTCTTGTTGTAAGTTTTAGAATTTCTATTATCGCAGCAATATAAATCTTAAAAGAACGCTTAAGAATAAAAATTTGCAATAGTCGTTGAAACATATTTATTACTGAATTATCAATAAGAGTAATAGACTGACGAAATGATTAACTAGAAAAAGAGAGAAAGAGAGAGAGAGAGAGAGAGAGAGAGAGAAGGAGAGAGAGAGAGAGAAAAGGAAAGTATTTAAATATCGGTGTTTATCATACATCCCCTACCTTCCAAGTTTTTATTCCTGGCTAGAAGAGCTAAGAGGACGTCAGGATTGGGCGGAGTGTCCGCTAGGTCTCCGGTATCTTGATGAGCCTGCGGCAAAGAGGATGGACCAAGAGGTGGCATGGTGGTACCCGGTGGTGGACGTGGCATCATAACTGAGGCCGAAGCCAAGGGTGGCAAGGCCAGACCTCCGGGCGGATGATGGAGAGGATTGTGAGCTGGTAGTCCGCTCGTCGGTAGCGTTGGTAGCGTCGGAACCGGTTCCACCGCTGCCGACATCGACAAATCGATGCCACCCAATAGCACCGGACGACAGCCACCTGAAGCAGCACCCGTGCTCACTGCCGGGAGGATTTCACCACCCCCCGGCAGTGGTGCGTATGGCAAATACAGCTCCAGTCTAAGTATATCCTCGATCGAGCTATCAAATTAGAATATCTTATTTCTATTCACTCGATATCGTTTCTCGTTTTATTATATCTCTATATTTTAATCGACTTTGATAACTTCCAATTTTGTAAACAATTAAATAATATTGTTATCAATTTGAAAATCGCTCATATAATTTGAAGAAAATAAATCTTTTATCAATCTATTTTTTTTTACCTAGTTAGAGATAGTTAGAGATAGTTAGATATTTCGATCGTGAGCTTTTTTTACTTTTATTCGAGTTTACACACGTGATCCGATTTCGGCACTGGCACTTCTCACTTATCACTAATCCAATTATGTAATTATATTGTTGTTAAAAGAAAAAAAGGTATACGATGATTTATCGAGTCTAATAAATAAATCGATGCTTTTTCTTCTAATCGTCGTACCGTATCGTCCGTTCCGCCGGTAAGATTCCGTTGATCACTGTGCGACGGTAACCGTGTAGTTGGTAGCCAGTCTTTGGTAATCAAAATGATCGTCGAGAGGCACTCGATCGCACTATCGCTCAATAATTTTCATCGATTAGTTTCTTCGATTACGATTTTTTATATACACACGTACGCGTCCTTGATCACTTTTGTCAAAAAACAAAATAATTAATCTATATATCTTTATGTGAAATCTCGAAATTAGTAATGTCAGACATATTTACTGTTAATATCTTTAAAGATCGATACTATTGAATCGTCCTCGTCAATGAACGAAATATTACACGTAGTATTTACACGTGCTTGAATCTTTATCGCGTTCTAATTACAAATCGTCACCTTTCGGGAAACTCTATAACGAATTGACGTGTCACGTCGAAAGTTTTAAACTCTTTTCGTATATCGAATTCCATAAAACCTGATCTTTTTGGCGGTTTCTTCTTAAATCTTCCTATTTATCTCACGTCGAAATGATTCTTCCCGAATCTTTTTATTTCTCTTCGTCTTCTCTCTTTGTTTTGCAAAAGGATCCTCTTCGAGATTCATCGTGATTTAACAATTTCGTTTTATCACCGTGCACGAAATATAAACGAAAAATTATAGATTAAATGCGAATATCGAAAAAGCATAAATGAAAAAGAGTATCGACGTTAGTCCTTCCAGGCCTAAAGCCAACGACACACTCGTCGTTTCTCTCTTTTACTCTTGCAGACTTCGTGGCAACGATCCGACTCCTTATCGGTACTACTGTCCACAGGTCTCGGTTTATCTCGACTTAACCTTGAACATGCCGTTTTCAGATCGAGATGATCTCTTTTTTTTTGTTTCTTTCCTTTACGACCAATCTCAACGAGGGAGATCAACCTTATGCTCGTTCTCGTTTGATCATGTTTTTCAATTTAACGAAGATCTCCTTCCATTTTCTTTTATTTTTCTTCTTCTCTTCCTTTTTGTTTTCTTTTTATTTTCTTGTCTTTTTTAGTATATAATAAATATAATCCCTGATATATATATATATATATATATATATATATATATTCCTAAAGAATTTCAAGGAAGATGAAATCGACGAAATACAGGAGAACGATCGGCTAGGCTTTCGAGGGTCCAACTCGATCGGAAGGATCTATCTCGTTCGTGGCTTGCGAAACGTAGCCTCCCCTCGATCTTTGGCGTCGAGCGAGCGACGGCTCGGTTTTTACACGCGCGTCGATGTAAATGTGGCCCAGGTCTGATACAAACGGTGCATGCCAGGTCGAGAAAAAAGCTCGGGAATCGGTCGGTAAAGCGATAGCTTTACGGGATATATCTAGTCGGCGTTCCCTTTGGAGAATCTTCTTTTGGTTTTAGGTCCGACGGTTAAACCCGAACGTGATCGAACTCGCTGACTCGACGTAAGAAACGAGAAGGAGAATTCCGCTGGTTCCTGGACCAGCTATCTTTCTCTCTCTCTCTCTCTCTCTCTCTCTATTTCTCTCTCTCTCTATCTCTTTCTCTCTCTCTCTCTCTTTCTCTCTCTCTTTTTCTTTCTCCCTCACTCTCACGGAGAAAGAGGCAAACCCGTTCGAGATGAGCTATCCATCGAAGACACTGGCTGATTCCATTGACTAGTCACCAAGCACGGTTTCTCGCGTACGATCGCTAATATCATTCTCTTATACATCCTGCACAAAGAAGAAGAAGCAACTCCTTCGTTCCTCCTTGTTGGGTAGTCCGACTGGGAATTGAAATTACGCTGAGGACGATCGGAATTCTCGGGATGCGTCTCGTTTACGCCGATCGCAAATCACTCGAACGATTCAACGAGGACGTCTTCATGAACGACGTAAGCACGATCCTCGGAACATTCTGCTAATATCAATCTTCCAATTTCTCTTTGGAAATTTGACGACAAATCCAATTTGATTATTTATGTAATTGTCTTTCTTGAAGTCACTTTAATATTAAATTCGATGTTGAAGGTTAAGATCTTAGATCGAATCTAATCGAATAATATTCGATCGCGAATACGATTTTAATTAATAACGAAAGGTAATCCGCGGGCACGACACTATGAAACGTCCAGGATTCGCGATGTTCCTTGGCTACGTAGTCGACGCTGCCGAGAAAGCAAGAGGGAATCCAGAGGGATGCGTGGACAGAGAAGGTAGAGTGGAGAGCCTCTCTAAAGGTGTAGGTGTTTCTTCGTGTGTGAGTGTATTGGAGGGGAGGTTTCCACCCTACTACCATCCACCAGTTATACCAACGCGACCGCCTCGAATCGTATCGCGCCAAGGCAAAAGAGAGATACGTATAATATACTAGTACGCTTGGTGGGGGAGGTTCCTGTTACGCCTGCGCTTCAAAATCCTCATCCTCCTTCTCTTTCTCTTCCTTATCCTCTTCATCCTCATCGGTTTCCTTCTCTAGCGTACTCACGAAAGATGAGAACGTAACTATATAGCGTCCGAGGATAAGATTTTTCGATGATTTGCGGAGCGAGGATCAACCGATGAATTGCTCGTTTAATAAGACGGACCGATAAGGCAGTATAGTTTATACAAATTTATTATGTTATGTTCTTTATTTTCTTTTATCTTTGTTTTTTTCTTCTTTTTGTTTTTTTTTCTTTTGTTTGTTTTTTTCTTTTATTTCTATTATAATTATTACGTTTTATTATCGTTCATAAGACAATTGAATTTTTCCAGACTAACGTATTATTCTTGACAAAAATGTAAAAGATATTGGAGAATATTTTTCATTTTATTTTTTTTATTCTATTATAATCGAAAAAGAATCACTCGTTGGAGAACGAAATGAACCGATGATGTGATACCCGTACGATAGAAATAGACTCTATGGGATTTTAGGGATGCGAAAGGTTGTGTAAAGGAATAGAAGAGGATACTATCGCCCTAATTAAGACCGATAGTCAATAATGGCGGGCATGGACCGTTTTGGAAAGCACATCCCTCGACCACCAGTCCAGTACGGGGGTTGTTTAAGTCTTCTCTTCGCTTTCCTTTTCGACAAGGGTTGACTCTGTCCGGGGTTCGAAAGAAGGAGACATATTTTTATTGTACCTAGGTGAATCACTGCTACGAGCTTCTCTCTCTCTCTCTCTCTCTTTCTTTCTTTCTCTTTTTCTGTTCTTTCTCTCCATTATTCGTTCACGTACGTACATACGTACATATATATATATATATACTTGTAGCTATGTGCATGTCTCCACGTTAATGCTTCCGTATATATACACATGTATACTCCTCAATACGTATATACCTACACACATATATGTTTGCACGTTGAGTCGATCCATTGGATGCACTCAACGAAATTAAACCTACGTTCTTCGACATCCAACCATTGCCGTCATAGCCCAGCCTGATCGAGATATCGACAGATTCGGGTTTTAACGCCACGTTCTCCAGATAGAGAGGAAAACTCGAAAATTCAAAATTCTATACATCTATCAACAGAAAAAGAAAACTCTCCGTAATGGTCCGTCAAATCTGTTTTCGACAAATCGACGAACTTTTTTTATTTTTCTCTTTACGCGTTAGGAGAAAAAAAATTTTGAAAGGTACATTTCGCGAGGTAGATCTTGAAAAAAAAAGTGTTTTTCGTTTAACGAGTTGCTGAATATTCGCGAGTTCCATCAGAATTTTAAAACGTTCGAACGTGTTTTCTCTTCTCTAATCGGATACGTTCGCCATCGTGGATGGTGTGGGTATTTATCCATACGTAGACGCCTTTTCTGCGCATGCGTCTCTTTCACTCATGTATATATACATATATATATATATATATATATATATACATGTATATATGTATGTATATATATATATATATATGTATATACGTATATACATACATATATATATGTACACATATACATATATGTGTACCTTGAATTTCGTTTTGAACGACTCGCGATATAATCCTGAAGGAAAATCATATACATACATATATTCGTCTGAGAAATTAGCTAGTTCGACGTAATTCGTATTTTCCAGATCTACATTATTACATTATTTCTTATGAATTTTATTAATGAAACGATAGAAATGCAATAATAACAATTGTTCACCTTTAAACTTTTCAACTTCTTAGTAACTTTTCGTTGGGAACTATGTGAAAAAGTTATACGTTCGTTCGTATTTGGGTTTCATAGATTTTTATTTTTCTCTATTTCCTTTTCCAGTTAGAAAATGGTACACGTTCGGGGCCCGACTACTTTTGCCTGTGTTGGAAAAATGTGGAGCACGCTGACTCTGTAGCGTAGGAAGGGAAACGAGAGGATATCGAACCAGCGACTCTAGAGGCGGAGTCGCCCCACCAAGTTACCATGGAAACGTGACACTCTCTTTCGGGCTTTTCGAGCTTTTCGAGCTTACCACCGGGAAGGTCTCGCCCGCTTTGCACTGTCTGCGCTCGACGGAACACCCGCGGCCCTCGCGTACGCCGCCAACTTTATTTCCCTTTAAAAGGCAATCCTTTTTCTTTCTTTTTCTTTTCCTTTTTTCTATATATATATATATATTTTTTTTCCCCTTTTTTGTCTTTTTTCTCTATCCCCCTTCTTTCTTTTCCCTTTCCACCATCTTTTTTCTCTCCCTCTTTTGTCTTTCTTTTCTTTTCGAAATTATTTCGATTTTCTGTCTCTCTTTCGAATCTCTCTCTCTCTCTCTCTCTTTCTCTCCCTCTCTCTCTCTTTCTCTCTCTCTCTCTCTCTCTCTCTCTCTCTCTTTCTCTCCTTCTCTCTCTCTTTCTCTCTCTCTCTCTCTCTCTCTATATATATATATATATATATATATATCTTTACTTTCAGCATAATTGTATATTTCCACTTTATGAAGTATTCGTATGATTTCAAAAGGACACTTTCACTGTTCAACTATTCTTTTTTCCATTCGAACGTACAATTAAAAAAATACGTACGAAACGCCTACGTGATATCATTGATATTAGACTTAGTCCGAATATTATATTTCATTACATTAAAATTAAATAAAGAAGATAAGTCGAAAGTTGAGAAATTCGAGATGAGTTAAACGCTCTCTAAGTCCATTTATGTTAATGTACGATTTAACAGAAAATATAATTTAGTAACGTCGCGCATCTTGTTCCGTCCTTTTCAATTCACTTCGCCAGTCGCGGACTTCTATACATTTTCATTCTTTCTCTTTCTTTCTTTAAGAGAAGGTAGCACGATTTGTTCTCTTTCTCTTTCTCTTTCTCATATACATCCTGTCTTCTTCAACCTCCCCGTAGTTTCCCTCGGAAACCATAGTGTTCAATGTAGCTGAAGACACGTGTATGTGTAACACGTGTTGCGTGTGTGTATAGGTGAGTTAAACGCGTGCGAGAAGGAGAAACGATGACATATGCAGAGCTCGGCTATCTCTATATTTTACTCGAAGCTATTCGCGAGAATTTACGATGTTCAAAAAGCTTCTCCTCTCGTTCATCCAACCTCGCCCCGACGTTTTCCTCTATCTACATCTTTCTCTCTCTCTCTCTCTCTCTCTCTCTTTATATATGTTTTCCCTTCTTCTTCTTCTTCTTCTTCTTTTTCTTCTCTTCCTCTTACTTTTTCTCTTTCTCTTTCCCTTTCTCATCCCCATTCTTATTCTCATCCTCTTCGTCTTATAGACCTAGACTTTCTCCGAATTTCCTGTGAATTTCTTCTTCTCCATCCTTTCTTTAACTTCTTTTGCTCCATTTATGCTCGCACGTCCTTCTCTCCCTTTCTTCCTATCCTTTTTTCGTCTTTCATTCTTCGTCATTGTTTTATTTTTAAGACTTCCTCTCTCTCTCTCTCTCTCTCTCTCTCTCTCTCTCTCTCTCTCTCTCTCTCTCTCTTTCTCTCTCTCTCATTCATTTCTTCCCTTCTTCTTTTCTTTTTCTTTCTCTTATTTCTACCTTAACGCGAAATTTGTTCCTTATTTATTACGTTTTGTTAGTGAAATAGGTACGCGAAACTAAATAAACATTATTTCGAACGAAGGATGATACTTTATGGATTTAAAAAAATGAATACTTATGCGTTTATAAAATTTAATTTCACAAAGATCAATAAAAAAATTTGACAATTATTTGTAATAACGATAAAGATAATATTATAATTCTTATAAATTTTTTTAATAAAATAATTTTCTCTTTTATTATTTCCAATAACTTTAATAAAAATTTAATTGCATTTCTAGATTTATCATATATATCTTTCAAATCACGTTATGGCTACGTGTCATTCGTGATTTTTGCGGATTCAAAGCCAAATCGTCGGACAAAAGGTTGAAATCCGAACGCATGGAGCAGTCTCTTTGACGATTAAATTGAGATATACGAGAAATGTTCAGTCGAAACTGCAAACGGAATATAATATTACTTTATCTCAATAAAGGCCTTGATTATGATGTCTCTCAAACGAAGTCCATTTCCACGTGTAAATAAGAACTTGAAAGGAAGAAAATCGAACGAGCGTCCCTTTGGTAACAATGACTAATGAAAAATCTGAATGAAACTTACGAAGTTTATTTATTATTTATTAAATCATTCTTGGGAGAAATGAAGCTTTTTTTCTGGTCGTTTTTAATTATGTATCTACATATCCGTTTAAACTTCCAAGTTTGAGAGAACTCGGTCTCGTAATCTATGCTCAAAGTAACATTATTTTAAAATTCTTCATTAGAAAAAAGTAAAGAACGTAAAAGATTCAATTTATATGAGAACTTTGTGATATTAAATTTTTTCTTTATGAAATATAGCAAGTATCTAGTAATCAGTATAATAATTATATAATTTAATTAAAAAGTAGATTATATCTAATGATATAAAATAATAGAAAATAAAATATGAAAATTCATTTCGCAACTGGCGCCGTGGCTTAGTTGGTTAAAGCGCCTGTCTAGTAAACAGGAGATCGAGGGTTCGAATCCCTCCGGGGCCTTTGTACATTTCAAATGTACGATGTTTTTTTTATTGTGCGGCGAGCATCTTTTTTTATTTTCTTTAATTATCTCTTTAAATTTATTTTTTTATCTATACGTAAATATGAGTTATTTGTAATAATGAATATAAAAGATAAAATTGTATTTTATAAAAATTAACTTAATAGCAACGTTTTAATATAAATTATATATAAACAATTAATGTAATGTTATTTTTTCAATAAGTATATATATATATATATATATATACATATATATATCAAGTAGATATAAAAAGGGTGAAATCTGAGAACGTTGAAGTTATCATGGTTGCGGTTCGTCTGTAAAAGAACATTCTATATAATTTAAGTAACACGAACAAACCAATTAGATGGTTAAGCGAGCAAGCCCCCATGAAATTCAATTGTCTTCGCCCCATGCGTCTCAGGGCTAACCACCCTTATATTTTCATCCCTCTCCAGGAAGACCGTGCAAAGAGCTCCAACGGTCTTAGAGAGTTGCTATTAAGGTGTCAGTTGAATTAGATCTCTAGCCAGTTTAGGGTGACTTAACTGATAGCGAGATATGCTGGTATTGGGTGTGCTTTTCTCCTGGAAATTCTTCTGGAGAAAAAAAGATTCCTGTAACTATAAGCTTATTAAAAAAGTACGACATATTACATATACTTTCAATTATATATATATATATATATATATATATATATATATATATATTCTAATCTAATCCATATAGAAAAAGAGATAGTTAATTTTTATCGAACGAACAAAAAAATCGATCGACGTAATAATAAATTATTGTTTACAAACGCCTGAACGTCCATAAATATTTTATACTTTTTACCAATGGCCATAAGGTAAAGTCGAGGAACCCCTATAGGAAAAAGTGCATAAATCCCTAAGGGGGGAATTATTTTCTATTGGATCAACGAGTGTATTAGTTTTTCGAACTCAGATAGTTAGAATATTTTTACATTATCTTGACTCCGTGTTAATACAGTTTAAAACATTTGATCTTTATCTTTCTCTTCTCGAATGGACATTTAACTGATTTGATCAGATGAATTGAACGATTAGATGGCAGACAATTTTCAAATATCTTTCTTTATGTCTTTTCACTCTTGAGAAGAGTACGTGAATGGGTATCATGAATAATGTGATTGCCAATGAGCTATGTGGACAATCCCTAAGTCTGGTGAATCGACAGGATGGATTCAGGGATCAGAAGCGATCATTGCTAACGGTAATGGCGGATTATCGTTGGCACATCTGTCATTTGACTTAGCGATGATCTTACTGTAGGGAAACTTTGTCTGGCAAATGAGCTAACTAACACAAAGAGCTAAATGATTTCATTTATTGAAACATGTAAGTGATCAGCATCGAATTAACCGATTCGAATGCAATATAGTAATAGAAATTTCATCGTGTTAATCGTTAATTCTTTTTATCGAATATTAATCTAATAATGAAACTCTTATAAAAATTGTTTAAATGTAAACAATTTTTACTATGGAAAAATATGTGTATATATATATATATATATATATATTTTTTTTTTTTTTTTTTTTTTTTTTTCTTTAATTCATCTTAAATTCAAAGAAAAAGAAATGATGAGAATGAATGCACGTATACCTACTACATAGTTGAAGCAAGCAGGCCGTATGGAAGAATACGATGGACATACATTTTACTTGGCCATCGGCCAATTGGCGCGATCGTTCCAAGCACTGCGGGCATTCCATGGATTCGGTGAATATTTAGTACGGCTTACGGATTTAACGCTTCCTGTCAAAGTATGCGGTTCGCACTTACTCCGTTTATCTTCTGCGGTCGGTGATCTTTTGGATTAACCAATCATCCCTACATCTCTGCACGTTGAAACTTCATATCAATATCTTACATCGATTTCGTTTAAAATGCTTCTAACTTAATTCTCTTTCGTTCTCTTCGTTTATCCTTCGTTCTCTTGAAATATTTCTTAAATCCCGATTTATACATACAATTAATTAATGAATTTAATAAATAATTCCTGTATGCGCTCATTTTATTCTTTAATATTAAATTGAAACAAGAACATTATTAATAAAAGATAATTATTAATAGAAGGAACTAATTATAATAGATCTGTTATATATATATATATATATATATATATATATACATATATGTTATATATATATATATATATATACATATATGTTATATATATATATACATATATATATCTATTTACACATATACACATACGTATTATTGATTCGGTATATTAAGATTATTAATAAAAATAAGAAAATTAATGATAAAAATAATATAATAAAGTTATTTTAATAGAAGGATATAAAAGCATAATATTCGTGTTAGATACATGATAAAAGAAAAAAAAAAACTCAAAGGGGGCACCCGGGTTTGAACCGGGGACCTCTCGATCTGCAGTCGAATGCTCTACCACTGAGCTATACCCCCGCTGTTATGTTTTTCTACATAAAGAGTTTTGTTCATCATTACTGAAACAATTTTTATTATATTATAATTATTTTTCATCAACGTTGAATTCTTTCGGTAATTAATATATATGACAGATATAGTTTCTGTAACTTAATTTTTTTAAATAGAAAAAAAAAATGAATGAGATTAAAACTTCAATCGATATTCTATTTCTATTATTATTCTCTTGATTTTATTCTCGAAATATTTTTTTCACTTTAATATCATTGTTTCCCACAAATTTATATCTCATGTGATCATAATTATATTTATATTATATTAAAATAGTAACGCGATTAGAGACAGAGAAAGAGAAAGAGGGAGAGAAAGAAATAGGTGAAAGTAAAAATAAAACTAATAGAAAATATTATTTTTATTATTTGAATTTTTTATTTGTTATATTGGTATTATATGTATATATGTGTATGATATGTGTGAACAGTACGCTAATGTAGATGGCGCATATATCGAGCTTTACGCTCAGAAAAACACTGGGAATGTACAATACTTATGAAAATTAAAAAAAAATTCTCTTTTCAATAATTATTCTGTGTTATTTATTCTTTTACATTTTTCTTTTAATCAGAATAGTCAGAAGAAATATAATATTTTATATTTATTTATATCTCTTAGTTTAATTACGATATATACGTTTGATGTACTTTTTGAAAAAAAAATTATATATATATATATATATATTTTTTTTTTTTTACACATATTTTCTTTATATAATTATCATTAATATTGTACATTTTAACAATATATGTTTTTATAATTTATATAGAGGATGGACCATTTTATTTTGAGGTTAGATAATAAAAAGATTATAAAACTAAAAAAGTATTTACTCATTTGATTTTTATATCTAACAAATCGTAGTGTTTATTTTTTTTTTGTTTATTTGGTCCTTAGCTCACATATTAACTCCAATGTAATGTGTATACCAACAGTTTGAGTGCAATATACATAAAATATAAGCTTCAATTATATTTTCCTTATGTTATGAAAAACCACTACTCAATAAATATTATCTATATAATGTTATTTTCTTTAACGTTTATATTTATTTTTCCTTCTGAACTATTTGTATTCGTAACAATTGTAAAAAATGTTCATCTCAATCTATTCTATATAGCTATATAATAATAATTTCAATAAGTATAATTAAAAACACATAACACATAGAAAAGTGTATGAAATTCGAACATTTTAAGTAACATTTAAGTAATCATAACATATAATAGTAATACAGTATGTAAGATGTTTGAACATTTTTTTTCCATAGTATAAAATAAGACATATATCTCATAATAATAATCAAATGAATACTCTTACTGAACACGTTGCATTAATACCCATCACCAACTCAGACATATTTTTGTAACTAAGTTTGTGCATATCTGTCAGTTTTTTCAACATTTCATAAATACATTATAAGTTTACAAGAATTAGTCCAAGATAGGTTCATATTTGAATTCCTTATCTTCTATATCCTCTCTTATTAACGATTGGATTGTTACATCCTTGTTCTTTAAACACTTTTTTATTTCCTGACCTATTGCTGTACCTAATGGTGGTGGGACGGCATTGCCAACTTGTCGATGTTTATCTAATATATTGCCATAAAAACGGAATGAATCAGGAAATCCTTGTGACCTCGCACATTCCCTTACACTTACTACTCGAGTTTGTTCTGGATGTAAAACGCGACCCTATAAATTTGATTAATAAACATCATGTTATTATCCCAATAGAAATTCTTAAAATTTAATATATTATCAATGTTCACCTGTTTTCCCATTGGTTCTGGATTCGTAATGGTCGTACCAAAAAATCCATCCCATTCTAATCGTCCATATAAACCTGCCCAATGATTATGACGATTTGCAGTATGTGGTAAACACCATGGAATTAAAGTATTATATTGTCTGTCTATAGGATCACACGTTTTGCCAGAACAACTGCATACACCACGGTATGCACCAGTTGAACTTTTGCCTGCTTTCTTATCATGATGAGTATATTCTCTTTAAGAAAATCAAATAAATATGTAGATATATTAACAAAATATATATATATAAATGTAAGGAGTCTGTGGAGAAAACGAAAGTCGTATAAAAAGTACATACAATTTTTTTGAGTATGTGCCATCACTTAAACGAACTATGATATTAGGCAAATCACGCCAATCAGAACCACTTGCGGTAGGAATATGTGCTATTCTTGCTTCTACGAGTGGTGCCATGTCTTTACATATATGATCCCTTAGAATTGAATCTTGTACTTTTCTCATCTGAAAATAAAGTAATAATAAATATAATAACAAATTCATCATTTCACTATTACAAATTTGTTTATAAATTAACTTACTTTTCTTTGGAAATATGAAATTGGTTCATCCCCATAAGACATTTCTTCTTGATTCCACCCATTCCTAATATTAGGTAGATCAGACATAGCATCGCGAACACTAATTGTTCTGTAAGGAGCCGATTCTGTCCAATCACAATTTGAAGAATACTACAAAATATATACAATGATTGTTAAAGATCCAATATTGCGATATATATTGTATGCTTTCTAAAACATTAAGCTTACTTTTTTGTTATCAACAATGACACTCAAACGACACGCACGTTTGCTAAATACATGTGTTGGTTCTGGATATTTAGGAAGCATTTCTCCAGGAGCTGCCGCCAAAATAATTAATCTATAACATTAGTATAGAATACAAGAACATTTTCATTTATTTTCGATTAAAATCAATTGTTTAGAAATTGATGTTTTACTAACCTTCTTCTTGTTTGTGGAATACCATAATTTCCAGCTTGAAGGATACCAAATGTACACTGATAACCCATTCGAACGAGACATCTTAAAGTAAGTTTAAGCACCATACTTCTTTTAAATGAAACGAAATTTCGAACATTTTCCATTATAAAAAATTTCGGTCTATAATAATCGCACCAAGATAAGCAGGATACCACTAAAGAATTTTTGAACAAAGAATATTGACGCGAATTAAATCGATTCATGCCACTGAATCCCTGACAAGGTGGCCCACCACATAAAAGTTCCACTTCACCTTTTTGAGGTAATTGTTGTGCATTATCATCACAAATTTCACCCTAAAATAATATATTTTTATTTATTATATAAATTATTTATATTCCTTATATTTTTCCCATAATTTTTTGATAATAATTCAAACATACTAACATTAATAACTCTTCGAAGCAATATATTACAGTCTTCAGAAAATACAATTGCCTTAGGATTATTAAGTTTATATGCGCATGCTGCAGCATCTTCTTTTTCCACAGCCCATTTATTTTCAGCTATACCAGCTTGATGTAATCCTTCGGATAAACCTAAAAATCATAATAACAAATTAATTCACGATAACTTTAATTTCTTAAAATGTAAAATAATTTTAATCTATATTTACCACCACAACCAGCAAAAAGATCTAAAGTTCTCAATGGTTTATCTATTTTGTTATAATCAATAGGTTTGTCAATAAACTTCTTTGTTTCACTATTCTCTGATTTTTTACCCTTTCCTTTACCCTTGCCTTTACCAATTTTACCAATATTACTAGCCTGATAGGATGGTTCATCAAATGTTTTTTCTGAAGCATTGTAAGCTTGTGTAAAATAAAAACGATATGGACCTTCTGAAGACCATTCTTGTAACGACTTATCTAAATTTTCTGAATAGATCAAATAGCATTTTCCAGTTACTTCAGAGAATTTCACATTACACACTGAAACGAATTAAACCATATATATATATATATATATGGTGTATATATATACATATGCATATATACATATAAACCATAAAATATTTTCTATATGCAGTAAAATTTATATAAATTTACCTTCATCGCTCCAAAATAACATGTTTAAATCAGCTTGATGCATTAAATTAAGGCCTTTGTGTGTATTCTCTGGTCTATACAATTTATTTACTTTAATCCAGATATCAGAAGAAGCAACTAATTTATTAGTAGTAGTAACGTATATTGTATTTATATATCCAATATGAAAAGGTTCAGGCGTATCATAATTTGAACCCTTTACGTGTTCTGATGATTTTCGATAATATTCTGGATACATATCTTCATCTACCTTTCCTTTTTTTGGCTTTAATATAGTATGACTTGTGATTGTATATTTAAATTTTATAGCACTTGGTGATAAAAATACTGCACTTCCAACTCTAAATTCTTCACCTTTATATTTAATTACACCATAGATCACTTCTTTGTTATTTCTTTCTTCTATAAATTCGAAAACCTTGAAAGAGAAAATAATTAGTAATCGAAAAGAAATATTTTCATCTTGTATTTTTAAATGTTTTTCATACCTTGGGTGTATAATAATATTGCAAGTCGGTAAAACGTACACACGCAGGACAAAAGCGATGACTAATATCCTTTCGCGGACAAATAGAATCTAGAGCAGGATCTTCAAATCGGGCAGTTTCAGAAGTATACCGTTTTTGATAAAAGAATGATTTTTCATCTTTGACTTCATTTTCTAATGCTCGATCTGAATTACCTAAATTACATTTGACATTAATTTATGTCATATTGATTTATTTCAATGATGAAAAATAAAATAATTACCTAATTCAGACCAATCCGTTGGTTTCCTTTTATAGATAACAGTAGTTCTACATTTGATAGAGGTGAATGGTATATTATCACATTCATCCAGTGCAAATAATTCTAAAGGATCAGATGTTTCACCAAGAACTGTGTCACTACCTCTGCGAAACCAATTTGCATGACATAGTTTAGCACCGTTCTTATCTTGCCACATATATATAACTTTGGCAATTTGTAATGGAACAGTTGGATCACTTGATTCAATAAGGACACAATCATTAGCTCGAATTTCTTCATCTATTAATTTTACTGCTTCATAAAATGTTCTTCTACCATCCTCTGCAACAGGTGGTCCTATCCATTCTATTTTTTTATCAACATGTTTGAATGCTTTAAGAATCATTTTTTGAGTAATTTTTGTGTCTTCTATAATAATATCAGCTAACTCATCATCTTCAAGATCAGAGTCATCTGCTTCCTGCAAATGAATTAATTTAAATAATATTTTAAGAAATTACATATTAATCTTTTGGTATTAATATCAATATAATTACTTGAATGGCCATATTTGGACATCTTCTTCTAACACATGCTTGTTTATTTTTACCAGACCCACCAAACTTCGTCATATCCTTACACGCAATGCAAGTTCCACAATCAGATTGTTGGCAAGCTTCACATACTCCACATCTATGTCTCCTAGGACCCTATGTGTATAACAATTATGTAATGTATAAAAGCTTTGCTAGTAAAAAAAAAAAAAAAAAAAAAAAAAAAAACAAAAAAAAAAACAAAAAACGAACAAAAAAAAACACTTCTACTATATACATACAATCACATCTTTTTCATCATCCTTTGCTAATTGATCAGCGAAAAATGTTTCAAACGTATCGTTAACCAAATTTGTTGTTGTCGCTTTGGTCCAACTAGGCTTTTTCACTTTTTGATGCTTCTGTTGTACTCTACGCATTGCAGCTTTTTTACCAACCGTTACACCAGCCAAAGATACTAAAGCTCTCATACACGCATTTGTAATTAATAATGTATCTTCTGGTCCAGCTGAGGCATCTAAAGAAATAACTTGATCACAGATAAACTGTGCATGTCGAAGTAAAGCATCTTCTGTAAACTTAGATAAACCTTTTGGTGGTACTATAGTCTGAAATATAAATATAAAGTTAATTTATTATTTAATTGTTATAATAACATTAAAATATTTAAATTCCAAACACACCTGAAGTTTGTTTAATAAGTCCTCATAAGTTGGATTAATTTCATCTAATAAAAATTCTATAATAATTTTGCTCATATAGATCTTTTGTCTTATACTATCCATAAAAGGTGCATATGCTTCAGAAGGTTCCATTAAAATGTATTCTGCGAATGGTGTGGTAAAGCCTATAAGAGCTAATTCTCCTCCATCAAATCCAGAAACCCACCATTCATTTATTGGTCCCATATCCTTTGTAGGAACTCCTCCTTCTAGACATGCACTTTCTTCATAAATAGCTTTCATATATCCAGAGAAATATAATACTACATTTTTTTCAATCAAACCAGTATCAAAAGGACACAAGTGACCATTTTTGTCATACACACTGAAAAATTATAATATAAATATATTGATTTAATATTGTACAAATTATTTTGTATGATAATAATGTAATACTTTTATGTTACCTAAAATATGTTAATTTGTTTTGTGGCCTTTCATCACTTTCATGTATGATAGCCTCTTCTCCCGTAAATAAAGATAATCTTGGATCAGTCAAAGCAATAAATTCTTCTACAGCTCCATTAGGATGACCCTGGTACAACTTCATTTCATCCGGAATTAATTTTTGACGACAATATTCACACTTTTGCGGTATATCTAAACTTTTTTTAATTTGTGGCTTCATTTCAGTTATATTATGATTATTATCCTCGTGCTTAGGTTTTTTAGAAATATTATCAGGTTCATCATTTACAGTTTCATTAGATTCTATACTTTGTATCTTAATGATAGATTCAGGAATTGATTCATTTTTACTTTCAAAAGATTCAAAAGATTTTTGTTCATTATTTATTATAGGTTCTTCTGAACTTGTTTGCTTGGTAAACCTTTTCCAATAGGCTTGTAATTTTTCACTTTTATTAATATTCTTTTTATTCCTACTTGGGCTGAGCATATTTTTATCACTGACATATTTTCCACTACGTAGCTTTTTCCTATCATTACCTACATCACATAATGCATTGTTGATAGAGAGCGGCACACAACTGTTTTCAATATCTTTAATATTACTTTCGTGATTCTTTTCTATATGCGAATTTATCTCATTAATATTATTCTCCTTGTAAATACTTCTTTTCAATGACAATCTATGACCATCAAGATTTTCAATTTCTGGATGATTTTCCTTTTCACTATTATCTCCATTAGAAACGATAGTTAACATTTTAAATAAAAACTTGTATTCACTTTTTTAAAATACGTATTTCCTTTCACGTGCAAATCTTACCATAAATGTCGACTATTTCTGACTGTAGTGTTGGATGCGATAGCATTTTCTCACGCTTTTTCACAATATGTAGCATAACCTTTGCAACAAAGTACCACCAATACTGCCGCCAAAAATCTTAAGTGTAGATTTACAATCCATTTTCTAAGCAATGAATCGACCAATCATAGTTTTTTTTTTTTTGTTTTTCTTTTTCTTTTTACACTATTCTGAATAAATGCACTATGGCATAAACCATCGAATTGGAAACTAGGGAAACTAATTATAAGGAAGATAATGTAATTGGAAGGAAATATTACTTTTTCCCGACATTATTATCGACATGAGAATCGAGCTAAAATCAGACGCCATTTTAAAATTATTGTTAACAAATGAAAACCAATAATTAATATAAACTTTTAATGAATCATTTTAAAAAATAATGTCTATTATTTATGATAAATTTAAAATTAAGATTAAAATTTTATTTCTATATTATTATACATATAAAATTATATGAGTAATCATATGCATATGAAAATAATGCAACGTTATTGTTAATGTTAATAAATTATATCAAACAATAATTTCTTCTTCACAACGTGTAAATTATCACAATGCATATCTATATATATTGACACATGAAAAATACTATAAGGAGAACATATATTATTATCTAATGCGTATTGTTTTTCCATTGTATAGTAACAAATATCTAATATATTTATATTTACAAACGTTCTTCTACGAAAACTTCATAAATTATTCAACGTTCTTAAAATTTTAAACTTTAATTTTGTTTAAATGTAAATTAGTACGAGTAAATAATATATTAGAACATTTCAACGAAAAATCCTATCGTTTTAATTAAAAGGAACATGGATATAGGGATATTTAAATAAAGGGAACAATAAATTTTCATATAAAATTTTCAATATAAAATAATAATGCATATATAATTAATATCTGCTGATATATAATCATACGAATATTATCCAAAGTGAAATATTTTAAAAATTACAACGTAGTAAAAAGTAATAATAGTTGAACATATGCACATTCATACAATTAGTCATGAAGTGTCTATTTAGAAGTAATTGTAAGCGATTACGATAACAATAGCTCCGAATGTATATAAACATTCGCGCGAACGTTCATACGATCTTTAAAATTTTTTTGTCACAACGATATTGATTCTTTTTGATTATAAAATTTATCATTCTTCATATCGACATGAAATTGTCATTTCAATTTTTGTTACCATTCCTTTGGATATCCTTGTCTTCACAAGAATTATTGTATAAATGGAGATATATAGATTTTGATTGGTATTGTGAGACTCATAAGAACGAATACATCAAAAAAGGATTATATATAAAAAATGCTTCAGTACCTATCGACACATTGATTACAAGTAATAGTTTTAAAATATTAAGAAAAAAGAAAAAAAAAAAAAAAAAAAAAGAAAAAAGAAATTTTCTTTGATAAATCAAATAATAATTTATCGTGTAGATGGCCGAATATTTATTACTATACCACGTTCGAAAGGAGTACCTGCCAGTTTAGGAACCCTTAATACACAGAAACAAAATGGTGGAGGTCCTTTAGTTCGACCATATCCAAGTTGGGGATGGGCAAGTGATATACAAGATTGTTATAACACTATCATCAGTGTTTATAGAGTAGATGTAAGTATCAAACAACGAATCCAAATTCTTTTATTTTCTCATTTAAAATTTTCCTTTCGTTCTAGTTGGACGATTGCGGTAGATTATGGGTTTTGGACAATGGAAAGATTGGAGAAGAACAAAAGTGTCCACCTAAGATTTTAGCGTTTGATTTAAAAACTGATAGGTTGATGGTACGGAAAGAGATTCCCAATAAATATGCTTTTAATAGCAATGGTAATGGAAATTTAGTAACACCTTTGGTGAAAACTTCAGGAAAACAATGTGAGAAGATAACGGTGAGATTATTATAACTTTTTGTTAATTTTTTTGTCTTTTTGAAGATCGATTAAAACGATTATGATCGTTGAATTCAATTAAATAGATGTACATGGCGGATGTAGAGGGCTATGGATTAGTAATATGGAGAGGAGGCAATAATTTTCAAAGATTCGATTCACCAGATTTCGCGGCTGATAAAACGCTATCAAATTTTACATTAAACAATGATACTTTTTATCTAGCCGATGGTCTCATCGGACTGGCATTGTACGAAGACGAAAATAAAAGTAAAATATAATCTTTTTCGTTCGTTAACTTATCGCTAATATTATCTTAGCTTTTATTTTTCTTCCTTTTATTTTTCAGAGAATAGTAAATTATACTGTAGTTCATTGGCTTCTTATAATATGTACCATATACCAGTGAATTCATTGGAACAAAGTACTGATGGAAAAATTAATATACAGCAAGATAAGGGTGACGTTGATTTTCGCAAAGTACCATTGGCTATTAAAGGAAATACAATATTTTTTTCTAGTTTAGAAGATAATGCTATAAGAATGTGGGATATAAACACAGAATTCACCAAAAAGAATGTGGTAAAAGTCTAATTTTCATTGAATAAAAATTATATTTGTGATTAATTGATTTGATTACGAACAATATCTATGCAATTTTTTTCTCTTTTTCTTTTACTTTATAGAAAATAATAAAGAAGGACAATAATTTATTACAATTTGTTAGCGGCTTGAAAATTTTAAAGAATTCTAATAATACTTCGAAATGTACGACCATCTATGGACTGTCGAATAAATATCAAAAAGTAGCAACTGGTACACTATCTTTGAATAAAATCAATTATCAGATTTTCAAATATGAATTGAATTAAGACGAGATATTAATCGAATTTCACGATCAGGATTATCTTAAGTAAATATTGTATGTTTATTCTTCATTTCGAGAAAGAAAAATCAATCATATAAATACATTCTTTTGGTTTTTATATCAATCTTTTTTTTTTTGTGTTTTTCAGCTGACAATAACCCGCAATTCCGTGGATTTTATTATAAATATCTATATACGATAGCACTTTTAAATATTGCACAATAGGAGTTTTAAATATTGTATTCTTATATAATAATAATAATAATATATCAAAATGAAACAATAAAAAAATATATATTTACTCTTTGAAAAAGGTTTGTTATCATTAATCTTTGAAATTTGTTCACGCGAGTGTGAACAGATTTTATAGGTTCTTTTTTTTTTTTTTTTTTTAATTTTTTCCTCAATCGTTTTCGTAATTATCAAATCGTTAAATTTATTTTTAAATCACTCACTCTTTCTTTTTTTCTTTTTCATTCTTTCTTCTCTCGTCTCTTCTCTTTTATCTCTTTCTCTTTCTTCGACCACATCTATGGGAAATAATAAACATTATTATAGTTTCGTATAATGAAAATGGCGAATTAATCGGTAACATGCGAAAATACGGAAAGAGGTTAAAGAGTAAAACGTGATAAAAAGCGTTTTGAAAACTCAATAGGATCCTTTAATACCGTAGTATCTACATACCAAATCCCCTTGTCGGCAGACTATTAATTCCAACTCTTTACTGCTAGATAGCGATACCATTTGTTATACCATGAAAACGCCAATTTCACAAAAGTTTCATTTCCTTTGCAAATTAGAACGAAACTCGAAGGGAGAATTCATTAATTTCCTATGCATCTCGATAGAGCCTAATATTCATTCTTAATTTCACAGCTTTTCAACCAAAATTATATCTTTCAATGAGTAACAGTTAATTCATACGAATACTTATATAATATTTCAATAAACTCTTTGTTGCTTTTTCTATTATTTAAATAGATAAATACTTTGCATGGTTCGAATGTTAAACCGAAAAGTATTACGTACGACAACTTAAAACTTTTTTTTTTCTCAATAACACACACGTATGAATTTTGTTGTCATTGCAAATATTAATCAGTATTGTGTAAGTTATTTCATCAAAATATTATACAAAATTAATTTAATTGTATAGTAATCGTATTTCATATAATAATATATCAATAATATTAACGTTATTTCATTATTTTTATATCTATATATTGTTATATTGTATAATAACAATTAATTTAATGTGTACTTGTATTATTGAAATGTAAATCAATTGAATTTTTATACTATAATTTGATAATATGTATACGTGTAATATTTTTCTTTTTTTTTTTTTTCTTTTTTTGTTTTTGTTTTTTCTAATGAAGCTGAAAAAATGATCCTACTTTCGAAATTATCAATAATATACCATTCAATTTTTGTTCATCATTTTACGATAAAAAAAAAAAAAAAGAAGAAAGTAATTACCAGCATTTTTTTTTTTAGAACCCAAATGTAAATAATATTACGCAGATGCGATTGTTATTATGGTATATAGAAATAACGGTACTTTGATATGCACTTCTTTTTTTTTTTCTATTTGTTCAGCAATTTTTTTCACGCTAAGTCCCGATTTACATGGTCTGAAAATATTTTACGATGCAAAAGTATATTACTTTTAGCATGTTACATGTTGCATTAATAAAATCAATAAGAGCTCGAACAGAAATATATCTACGTAATTCCTCATATATAACATTGCAACACATTATCGTATTGAAAGCGTAACGTTGAAAATAGTGTCTTTGAATGAAATCTATTTATATCTAAATGAATACACATCAATTGAAATTATATTATTTCTTACAATGAATTTTCTGTTTCATGATAAATAAATTTATTTATTTTATACTCTTTTAAATAAACTTTTGTATTTTTCTATTTCTCAATTTTTTTTACAGTTCCTTTGTTTATATTTACTTCTTATTTTTATATTTTTCTAACAGAAAAATGTAAGCAAATCGTTTGGTGTTTCATCGATCCATATCTATATACGTATATAAGTAATATAAATCGTCGAATTATTCAATCGCATTCGATTATGGATTTGCCTCGTACCATGAAGTAAATAAATATGATTTATTTCGGAAGTAAGTTCGATCTTTTCACCTAGGCATCCATTTTCACTATCCATTCTCGAACGACGAATAATTCGCCTTTGGGAAGTTTTCTTTTTTTTTTCCTTTTTTTTTCTCTCTCTTTTCCCCTTCGGTAATAGACGAAAAGACGTACACATTCGAGAAAAGGTTTCTCGACTTTTCGCTTCGGGTCGTTCTCGATACTCGATTCCTTGAAGAGGAGAGAAGGAAGGCTTGCAATTCGTGGAAGATCCCGAAAGGGCTCGGAATTTCCTTCGGAATCCTTTTATGGAGACTAATGCGTCGGTTTGTCATTTTCATCTTCCATTTATCTCCGTTGTAAGCCGTCGATATCGATATCGATTCACCATCCCCTTTCCCCTTTTCTGCCATATCGTATCAGAGAGTGAGGTGGGTAAAGGAGGTGGGGAGGGGGGGCGGGGTAACACCACCCTCAGAAATATTTCTAATCCTCGCGTAGAATCGAGCCAGCAGAAAGAGGATGAGCCTCACGGATTTTTCTTTTCAACGAAAAGCAGCCTCAGAAGTTTGAGCTTGAGCTTTCGCATTATCGGATTTCGTCAAAAAAAGAAAAAAAAAAAAAAGAAAAAAAAATCCATCAAGGCCGTTGCCACTCATCAATATTCACGTTTCGTATTAAATATATCTTTTAAGAAGATCTTTGAATTTATTTTACAAAATCACATTAACTTATGTCTTACCGATTTGTCAATATTTTAATGTCCTTTTCTCCCTTTCTCTTATTAAAAATAATAAATATATTTCATTCAATAAAAAGTATATTATACAGTAAATAATTTTAATCTTGAATTTGACAAGTAATTTAAACTGAACTTCACTATAATCTTGTATAATTCGCTTGTTATAATTATTCCATGTTTTTTTTTCTTACCCATTACACATTTTTCCGTACGCTTTTTTCCATATCGAGCTTATGCTCTTGTGAAATAAATTATATTTCTCTCTCTCTTTCTCTCTTTCTCTCTCTCTCTCCCTCTCTTTCTCTCTCTCTCTCTCCCTCTCTCTCTCTCTCTTCTTTTTTCCTGTCCTTCCTTCGTCCTTTTTACGGCCCTCCATCGTCGAGTCCCCCGACGCGTTCTAGCACTTTTGCCTAAGAGAAATGCCTCGACTAAGAGAATACGCCGGATTTATTGAATTTCAACGTGGAACGACAAAACGTGACGGAATCTGGCGTAGCTCGTATCACGTAAGCGTAATGGCCCAATTCGTGCTTTCATGTTTCTCTCGAATATACGACTGCTGTGTGTATATTCGTTATACGTATGAACAAGCTCAACGAGTGAGAGAAATATTCAACTCAGAGAGTTTGAAAATTCGCGATATCGTTGTATTTTTCGAATTGTTTTCTCGACTCGAAATCCAACGTAAATTTGAAACGACCCTTGCGATCCCAAGTCGTCCCTTTTACAGATATGCTTACGAATGCTTACGAATATTGGTGAATATTGAAAGGAAGCTTAGTACTATCGCACACGTTTCCTTTGATATGTAGACGAACTCGAGCAATATTAATATAACCTGAGGAAAGTAACAGCTCTATGGTATAAACTGAAAGGAATTTTTGAATATTTCCGAGATCAACTATATATATATATATATATACACATATATATATATATATATATATATATATATATATATTTCTATCTACATATCACGAGTTAATTGAATACAAAATTAATATAAACAACTAATGATGAATATCAATATTTGAAATTAATTTGCGAAAAAATGGAAAGCTAATTTTCAGTAGTTAATTTGTTAAAATCAAATTTATTACGAAATTTTATTAATTTTTTACATTTATAAACGTCCACCTATAATATTACTCAAAACATAATTTCAAGCTTGAAATTTCTTGCGATCGTATAAGAAAAATTATATCTCCGATAAGAAAGATAGATAGATAGATAAATAGATAAATAGAAAGAAAGAAAAGGAAATGGAAATCGTAAGAAATCGCCTGTTTTCTTCCGATTTAACCACTGACGGATCACAGACGCGGAAGTAACTTCTCCATTTGGTCACACGACACGCTCTCTCGGTGAAATACGATTTTCTTCTTTTATTTTTTCTTCTATTTTTCTTTCTTTTCTTTTCTTTTCGTCTCTTTCTCTTTCTTTCCTTTCTTTTTTCGCGTACATTGTCGGACGACAGGTAAGAAAGACGGATGAAAATATTCAGAGTGCTTTTCTCGAGGACACAATCGCCGGGGAATCGAAATGTCAAGGAAACTCGTCAGGAAGACCGAGGAACGACGACTGCAAAGAGGGAGGAAAAAAAAGAAAGAGAAGATGAAGAAGAAAAAGAAGAAGAAGAAGGAGAAGAAGAAGAAGAAGAAGAAGAAGAAGAAGATGATGAAGAGGATAAAAGAAGAATTTCATCCTTTGTCGGTTTCTTCGCACTACCGTGCAGCACAAAGTTACTTAAAGAAACGAAAGGAAAAGAAGAGACTTTCTATCCAAGACGACCTTTCTTTTGTTGAATTATGACTGTTATTCCACGCATTCATTCGCGATAACATCTCTCAAACCGGCCGTTAAGAGTTTGACAAAAAAAAAAAAAAATCCTTTGACTTTTCCGAAATCTTACGAAGATAAATAAGAAATCTTGTTCGCTCGAATGATTCAAATAATATAGAAAAATCGTCGGAATTCGAAAAGAAAAGAAAAAAAAACGATGGGAAAAACAAAGATTGTTTTGAATGATGCATTTCGATGTTCTCCTTCTCTTTTTTTATCTCTTTGTCTCCCTCCCTCTCTCCCTCACTCTCTTTCTCTCATATTTCCAAGGCGAGGGATTTACCGCTTTCGCTCGATTACTAAGGCTAATTTCGATGAAAGACAATTTTCTCGAGCCATTCTCCTATGTTTCTTTTTTCCTACTTTCTTTTTTTTTTCCTTTTTCACAAGAATCTAGGAAGGATGACGAAGTACATAAACCGTGAGATAAATTTCCACACGAATTTTCTCAAAGTTTATCGACAAGAGAAAAGGCAAGAGCGTGCTGCCTGTTCGACGTTGTTCGACGATAGTTTGTTCCAAGTTGTGCTTCGTCGTTCGGGCATCTCGAACGTTCAAATGCAATTACCACTTCCTTGTGAACATCAAAGGAACCTAAAGGGATCTCTTGAAATAAATCTCTCTCTCTCTCTCTATATATATATATATATATATATATGTATCTCTTTCTCTCTCTCTCTCTTTTTCTTTCTCTCTTTCTGTGTTTCTCTCTCTATGTTGCTAAGCTTGGAGTATCTCGAGGAAATGATAGATTTTTATCCGGGGACATGGCTTATCTGTTTCTTTTGTAATCCATTGTTCCACGAAATTGGAGCTTATGAAGAGACATGCGTTTTTCTACGTTTCTACGTTTCACCTAACCTATATACTAATACGTAGGCATATATAACTTGTACCTTTACTCACATAAATATATACATACATATATATATATATATATATATATATATATATATATATATACAGGGTGACCCATTCGAAGTTTCGCACGCAATTATTTCTCGTTTCAAAAGTTATTTCGAATAAAATTTATCTCCATTTTGAATGGGGAGAAGGGAGAAGGTAAGAGAGAGATAGCTGAAATGACATCTTATGATGATAACAAATTTTTAGGTGAACGTGCTTTAGAAATATCAAGCTGACCTTTGCTTTTTTTTTATACGGAACTGTATATTTCTATTTAGTTTAAGCGCGTAGACCGTTCCGAGACTCAATTCATTAATCTTAACACTTTTGGTATTTTAATGTAATGTACAGTTCTATATAAAAGAACAATGAACACCGTGAAATCTCGTCCACCTAGAAAAGATTTGTCACAAATGTAAGACGTTCCTCCTCTCGACGTCCTCGAAACGGAGTAAGTTTTATTTGAAATATTTTTCAAAACAAAACGAGTTATAATTAGGGAAATAATTGCATGGAAAATTTCAAATGGAACACCCTGTATATACATATGTATGTATGCACGTATATATGTGTGTACAAAGAATATACGAGTTGCTTTAATTTAAAATTCCAAATCTAAAGAGAAAACGTGTTATCTCTGTAAAAAAAGAAAAAAAAAAAAAAAAAAGAAAAAAGAGGAAAAAAATTCACGATAACGAATATAAAATGAAATAATATTCTACATCTATGCTGGTTAACTTTCTCCTCTTTTCTTACTAATCAACAACATGTGTTAGTTAAATCTGTTAAATGATCATTAAACGCAATGACGGACGATATCACAAAATACATACATACATATATATACATATATATATATATATATTTTTATTCAAGTACATAACGTATCAATACATGTACGTAGATTATATATATGTATCAGGATATATGTACATAGACATAACGAGAAAACCAATATCGGTTATGTATATTTACATATATGTGACGTATCATGCGGCAAAGGCTTAATATTTCAACGTGATTACTCGAGGATTATTGTTTCATCAAACGAAAATATTTTTTATTTAATCGCTAGAAATAAAGAATATTTCTTTCTTTCTCTCTCTCTCTCTCTCTCTCTCTCTCTCTCTCTCTTTCTCTCTTTTTCTTAGCTTCTAATTTTCTTCTTTTCTTTTTCTTTTTCTTTCTTTTTTATCGTTTTTATCTATCCATCGACGGGAAAGCAAAATACACGCTCGAAAACGATCCAATTCCACGTCATTGTCCTGTCACCACGATTAACCTACTTTCATTCTCATATGAGAAAAAGGAGAATGTCGTTCCATCTATCCATCCATTCATTCTTTTATTATTCCTTCATACATTTAATATCTGTTCCATTCTTTTTTTTTGCGTTCTCTCTCTTTCTCTCTCTCTCTCTTTCTCTCTCTCTCTCTCTCTCTCTCTCTCTCTCTCTTTCTCTTTATTTCTTCAAGTTTCTTCTCTTTATCCATTTATTTCTTTCTCGTGCGAATAGTCAAAGGACTTATTGCCCAAGAGTTTCGTTCGTATGCGAGTTTGTAAAGCAGCTTAGAGTCACGACTGCAAAATTTCAGCGCGTTTCGGTCGGCGAAATTGAATCCAGCCTCCGGGGAAATGTTGCTGCCATTCTCTTCAGAGTCCAGCTCTACCCTTAGCCAACCTTCGGCCGAAGAAACTTGATTACTAAATATAAGCGAACGGTACCTCTTACAAATATATATATATATATATATATATATATATATATATGTGTGTGTGTGTGTATATATATATATATATATATACACGTGTTTATGTATATATGTAGGTATATGTACATATAATAAATATATAGGAATATGTTCTTACTTATGTAAACCTATACCTGTCTATATATCCAGATATATAGTTTAGTAATGTTTAGATAAGTTCTAATTGGGTCAGGAGAGAAGATATAGTATATTCTGATCGAAAACGATACCTCAACGTTCTTATAATATTTCTGATAAATGAATTGATTTTTTATAAGGAAAAACGGAATAAGAGAAAAAAAAAAAAGGAAAAGTAACTAAACATAAAAATACATTTTGTTGTGTCACTATTAAAAAAGAATTATAAATTTGTGAATTTAAAGCGCTTATGTAAGTAGAAAGCGAAATAAACATAATATTAAAATAGTAATGAAGATAATGAAGCTAAAGCAATAATGCTGATAAGTACTTATTTAGATAAAATTTATGCTATACAAAAATTAGTTGTAATGCAATAATAGTAGTAATTAAAAAAAAAAAGAAAAAAAAAATAATAATAATAATAATAGTAGAATGAAAATCGAACGAAATTGTTTCTCTTAGGATGGCCAATAACAAAGAAATCGATTTATCGACAATGATAATTTAAACACGTTTATTTACCTCCATCGCGTTTATAGAGAAACACGACGTAGAACGTAGGAGCTTCCTTTTCGAAGCTTTCGGCGGCGATTTATCTTATCTCGGCATTCATTGCCGTTGCCGCTACCCTCGGGCAACACTAAACTACCGGTGAAATAATAGCGGCGCTTAATCCGCGTGTAGACGTTCACGAGTGGCGTATCCTCGAGGATTTACGAGGATGGAATTCGGATCTTTGCAAAACGAATAGATTCGTAGCGTTACGGGTTTGAGTAGTGGCAAAAACTTTCCTAATACTACCATGTACGTACGTATATAGATACCTACTTCGTTTCTGTGGAAAAAAAAAAAAAAAAAAAAAGTATGTACACTTGATAAATCGATGCGACTTTTATTCACGAAATAGGACGAACAGTGACTTCTTTCTTGGTTTCTTTTTTCTCTTTCTTTCTTTCTTTCTTCCTTTTTCCCTTTCTATACGAATTTTGAACGAATTATCGAAGCTGCCTTATATATATTTATCGACTTTGTCGACTTTGCCTTATTTATTTACATCATTTTTTCCCATGAGTTTTCAACCTAAATAGCTCAATTGAAATACGTATAACGAGAAAATATGAAAATGTTCCTCTCTTCGTATTGATTAATAATTAACCTTTCGCTAAGTCTAGATTGGCATGAACGAACACTAACGCTATCCTGTAAATTAGATTTTACACATGTATGCTCGTTACTTGTGCAACGGACATTGTATCTAATGAACATGGGGAGAATATTAATGAAGCATATGAATTTAAAACTATTTCATTTTAATATTCACGAAGGAATAATAATGTCTTATGATAAATTTCTTTTCCGGGATTTATTATAAATAAGTTATATTTATAAACAATTGGGATATTTCTTAAGTATTTTGAATAGTTCGACTAAGTATTTGTAAATCAGTGAAAGACTCTCAACAAACAAGTAGTTTTGAATATCTTTGAACAGAAGCATCCTATGTAATATGAAACTTTGTAAGACTCTAACTCTCAAAGGATTCTAATTCATAGGATATTATATTATTATAATAACGAACATTTATATATATATATATATATATATATATATATATATTTTCCTCTAATGTAATAAAGTAATAAAGGATTAAATGGAAAGTTTTGAATGAAGGAAAAATAAGGAATCACCCTATTTAATAGGATACAAAATTATAAAAATATTTAATAGATGTTATAGATAGTGATTGAATAGATATTGATACTATTGATGATATTCAATGCCAATCAATTCAATAACAAAATACTCAATGGGAAGTATCAAATGCATATTGAAATTTTACTTGATATCAATTTTCACTAATATTTTCACTAATACTAATACTTCTTGGATCGATATCAAATTGAAAACTACTTATAGCAAATCAATATCTGTTTAATACCTAATGAAAGTATCGATTAGTGTTTGATACTTCCGTTGACTTATCAATAAAGAAACAAACAAAATTCTGGAAATTAAAGAACGAAAGTTTAAAGGACAAAAGACAAATAAATGACAAATAAAAAAGTGGAATTTAAATTTTAAATAAAAGTATCAAATGGTTATCGATATCTTCATAAAAGTTATATAAATAAGTATCGATATCTTTATAGAACGATATACGAACGGATATCGATAGCTTCATACAAATACTAAACGAGTATCAATATTTTTGATACTTATGACTTTTTAGATAATATTCAATATGACAACATAATTTGCGATATGATATCGATAGTATTGATTTAATATCAGTCTGATTACTAGCTATAGACCACGTGTACAAAAGAATAACTGAATGGTTCAGATAAAAAACAAGAGAGAGAGAGGGAGAGAGAGAGAGAGAGAGAGAGAGAGAGAGAGAGAGAGAGAAGGAATCTACGTGTACGATAAAATACAAAAAACTTTCAATATTGGTCGATGGCTTAATGGATTATATATATTAACCCACGTATTCACAAATATGTAAATATGTAAGTATGTACAATAGATATTTATTCGACAGATAGTAATCTCTCAAATTTTCAGTCTAAACAGGATGGAATTTGCAGGCGAGATAAACCAGATAGAGAAATAGAGAAAGAGAGAGAGAGAGATAGTAGACATGGATGTCCAGGTCAAACTACAGTTAATATAATAGTAGTAGTGATAGTATTACGAGGGTCGAGCTCTGCGGGCGAAACGATTTATTGAACCCATTATACGGTTGCAAAGCTCACCATCCTCAAATCCAAAGCCCAGTAGGAAAGAATCCAAGCGAAATAACGAGAGAACAGTAGACATGACCGTCTGAGTCGGACAGCAATGGATACGTTTCGAGCCACGGCCAGCATGATGTATATATTAATCCTTTAAGTGCTAAAATTCGTTTCCTCTCTCTCTCTCTCTCTCTCACTCTCACTCTTTCTCTTTTTTTCTCTTTCTCTCTCTCTCTCTCTTTCTTTCTCTTTCTCTCTTTCTCTCTCTCTCTCACACATTTTTAGTCCTTTGAATTTGCAGGTACTAGGTTTTTTCATAGAGAGAAAAAAAAGATAGATAGATAGATAGAGAGAGAAAGAGAGAGGGGCGGGGGCAGAGAGAGAGAGAGAGAGAGAGAGAAAGAGAGAGAGTTGATGAATATTCTGGAGAAAATTTTCCGTCATAAATTAAGGCAGCATACGGTAGAATAGAGATGCTGTGTTCCAGAATTTAAAAGGGGAAAAAAAAATAAAGAAAGAGATCTCTCTTTGCACGTTTCGGTCTAAAAGTCGAGAAAACATGGCTTCCCTAAAGTAATACCGTAAACGTTCGAGACTATAGGGTTGGAAAGTTTGTTTGGCCGTCGGTATAGTTTCGTGAATCTTTTTCGAAATTCTAGTTCCCTCGTGGTTAAATCCATTAAACGATTACATAGAGAGAAATGGAGACAGGAAAGATAGATAGAAAGAGAGAGAGAGAGAGAGAGAGAGAGAGAGAGAGAGAGACAGAAAGAGAAAGAGAAAGATAGAGAGTTGTTCACCCTGTATTCTCGACGAATTCGAACTTCATCGTAAAGGAGACTGAACTCTAAATAACAAGCAAACGATAAAGGTAGACACGAGTGTCTTCGTCATCTGCTATAGTACATATGTGTGTAAAGTACGTATCTAAGTATAGTTATATATATATATATATATATATATATATATGTATGTATGTATATAGTTACTATATATGCAGAGGAACACGCAAAACGATTTATCAAAGCTATTATAGCGTTAGAAACCATGCCATCCACGGATTCAAATTCCAACGGGAGGAAGTAGACAATGCGAAATAACGGAAGAACCCTACTCTCCTCTGTGTTTGGAGCCACATCGTATAAATTTCATTCGTACTAACGTAACGGAAGGTTTTTAGAAATGAGGGTTGCTAAACTGAGGCATAGATAGATTGATATATTTTCATGTTCCACGTTTCTTCCAACGTTTTCCCTTGATCATAAATAAATCAGTCAGATAACCGAAAGAAAGATAGATAGATAGATAAAGAGAGAGAGAGAGAGAGAGAGAGAGAGAGAGAGGTTAACTCACTAAATTCTTCGCAAATCGTATTCGGTGTGAACGAAGGTAAGCATGCTTAGTTTTACGTGCACGTTTGTTAGCTTATCTCGTTTTACGATCAGCAGGAAACACGATCGAGAACGTTGGTGCGTCCAGTCTTCCTCTTGTGGTATGGTACGGTGATGATGGTGATAGTGATGGTGATGGTGGTGGCGGTAATAGTGGTGGCAAGTAACAGAAAGGGGGAAAGATCGAGACCATTATACGTTTACAAGCTCTGGAATTCAACGGCTCGAATTCCAACAGGACGAAGAGTCCAATAGGAAATAACGAGCGAGAAGAGAAGGAACAGTAGACAAGGGCTTGCCTGAGTCAGACAGCTGCACTCGGATAGCCACTCGATTCGTTTCAGTTTCACGTTGGGGTAGTACATACATATATATGTACTAGCTAGCCTAGCTAGTATGAAAAGAAAGCAATGGTATTCTCGTTTACAATCTATTACGACGAAAAAGATAACTTTTTAAATGAGAAAAGACGTTGATCGTATCGTTGACTTATACTTTTATTTCATCTATCTCATCTAATTTGGTTCATAGTGACGTTTTGCTCATCAGCAAGGATTAATAGATCGCTGGAGAAATTGTCAATCTCATCGGCGAAACCTCCTCTGAATATTCATATCCTTTGCTATACCTTCTCTCTCTCTCTCTCTCTCTCTCTCTCTCTCTCTCTCTATCTATCTATCTATCTCTATATCTATCTTTCTCTCTGTCTGTTCGTTATAGAGAAAGCGGTAGCAAGCCACCGTTTCGACTACCATTCGATCGAATCCCATTTTGTCGTTCAGCCAGCCACGAAAAAGCGATTCGTCGCTGCTTTTTCTCCAAGTCGAAGCTTTATTTACACGCCGGACTGATTCCTCCCACAATTCTTTTCTCTTTTTTCTCTTTTTCTATTTTCCTTATCTGAATTTATATAAGCGAATAGATATAATAATACTGAATGACGACTAATAATCGCAACTACGATTACGACGATGTATTAAAAAGTCAAGAAAATCATTTTCCTTTCTGTTTG
>NC_140811.1:4807500-4827500 GCF_050613455.1 Vespa mandarinia | reverse complement strand
CTCTCTCTCTCTCACAACAAGAAAACAACTACGTTGGTTTTGCCATTACGAACGACAGAACGGATTGTCGGTTTACACGAACGTTCTACTTGCAAACTCGGAAAAGACGAATACATCGAGCGTTATCGATACTCGTCGACATCGAATGAGAATGTAGAAGGATGAGACTTCATTTCATCCTCCCCCCTCTCCAACCATCCTTACTTACCACCCAACATCATCCTCCTTTCCTTTTGCCCCTTACTTCCATAAGTACGAAAATAAAAATCTCTCTTATATTTCTTCACGTAAATACCTTCATAAGGCATTGCTAGTACTAACAGTGCAAATCCCTGTAGCAAAGAACGCGGAGTCTGCGAGTCTGCGACGCCGAAGATAAACGGCATATCCGTGGACAGATGAGGCGGACGCAAGCTATACGCTAGCGTTAACATCCTTTTAATGACGCGGCCATTAAGGATTGTGCGCGCGAGCGTACGCGCCAACGTTAAGCGACGTTATAAAGTATCCTGACAGTAAAGACTCTCCATTTTTGACGGGGCAACGAATTTGAGCTGGGATTCTCTGGGCTACGACTACTTTGGGAACGAATAATAAAGCGAAAAACGAGAAAGAGATATAGAAAGAGAAGATTCAGTTGAGAACGAATTTTCTTTGTACAATTTTAAACAGACCGTCACGTGAATTCATTTAGAATTGATTTCATTCATCGACATACCACGACTACGAATGGAATGCTCTATTAAATTTATATATACTTAGGTATCTATATATAGTTATACATAAATATGAATATTTTATATATATATATATTATATATCAGCTATAGAAAAGATTTGCCCGATCGATTCAAAAGGAAATGATTTCCACTATTCATCTTCTTAATATTGTTAAAAGTCATTGTTAGATATTATTAATATATCTAATGGTGAGTATGATTTTTAACAAAATAACTTATATCTTATTAAAGCGTTCAATATATAAATTAATCTCGCTTGTATTTGACGTAAATTGAAAAAAGTCGAGTATCGAAAAGCTGACACGTAACTGGCTTTCATTCTTTCTTCTCCTTTTTCTTTTCTTCCAAGAAAAGAGGAAACATTCACAATAGCGTCTGAGATAACGAGTACAAGATGTAACCTCAGTGGTAAAAGCTGGAAATAAAGGAACGTTAAGTTCGGGAAGTCTGAGATGGGTGAAAAGCGTGAAACAGAAAGGTGATAGAGAAGTAAGAGGACAAGGAATGGTTGGAAGGAAAGTAAGAGAGGTAAAAAAAAAGAAAATAACATACCTTTCGTTTGTTGTTTGCCGAAAGGTGGCAATCCACTTGTCGTTTTAGTGAAAATTAATTGATGCAAGTTTACATGCAAGTAATTATACGCTACAGCAGGTACAAAGGTAGTATTGCTACTAAGGTAATTATTATCCTCGTGTTCGTTATCGTTGCATATTCACGTGTTACTTGCTAACGATGCAAGTGCATGCAAGCGGGAAACGCATTTGGATTGTATGAAAATTTATTTTATAAAATCGAACTTTTGTGTTCTTCATCTATGATTAGTTCTTTTCTTTATTTTTTAATTTAATTTAATATTATCCATTAAAAAGAAAATTCACGCGTGCTTTAATATATGATAAATACGAAAACTCTTAACATACTTTAGTTAAATATTTGACGGAAGAATTTAATAGAATATATATATATATACTTATATACACACATACACACACACACATCCAGAGGGTGTTTCAAAACTTAATATATACAGGGTGGTCCTTTTAAGTAAGGCCACTTAAATATCTCTTCGGTTTATTGTGAGGTAAAGAATATTTTTTATATAAAACTTTAATTTTCGAAGATCAAGATCATATCAAAGTCATGTTATTATACATATCTGAATGTATTTTTTGATCGGTTATACGAAGCAATAAAAAAAAAAAATGTAGTTATGTATCAAAAAACACCGATGATCTTTATAACTTCGAAAAAAATAACCTTGAGAAATAATTATTCTTATATCAAATATCTTTAATATCATGCATGTTACGTAAAAAATATTTTTTTCATCACAATAAGCCTAAGGTTGTTTTACTTAGAAGATCCAACCTGTATACTGTAAGGAATATTTAGAGAAGCCAAGAGAAATATTTTTTAACGATACGAAAGCGTAAACAATTCGTTGACGCAACGTAATTACCGGACATTAAATGATAACGAAATGAATCTATTACATTGTTTATATAGACAAAAACATGACAAGTGACAAATGGAAATCATTCCATCAGTATAAACTGTTATTGCCGATGCAAATATTGATTAACAACATTAGCCGACTAATTTGGTCTCGTAACGACACTTTATCGATCCCATTATGTTATTCAACAAAAACTGTTTCCCTTGATTTCCTTAATTACCTCTTACAGTATATATATCGAATTTTGAACACACCGTGTATATATAACTAATGTCGAAATGTTCAACCTTTACATTTAGAATATTTTTCATTGAAAATACAGTGCTGGTTATTTAGGTATAAAATACTGAAAATTCTGACATTATTTATTGGCCAATTCAATATAATATATATAAACATATATACATACGTACATATATATATATATATATATATATATATGTATATAAATATAAAATTTACACTGTTACGAGTTATCGGAATAAATAAACGAACCACCAGTATTCACTATCTCGTTTAATTTATATGTTTCTACAGAAACAATGGAAATAGGTGGAAGTTGGGAAAAAGGAAAAATGATGTGCACTCGATTGCACAGATTTAGAGTCAGCCATACCACAATAGGATAACGTAAAGGGATGATTCAATGCTTCTACCATCTCAACCCACCTCTCTTTCTCTCTCTTTTTCTTCTTAAAAGTTTTATGGACTTATCAGAAGACGAAGAGAGAGAGAGAGAGAGAGAGAGAGAGAGAGAGAGAGACAGACAGAAAATTCTTCGGAATTTTATTTGAAGATTTCTCAGTATTCGCTCACACGAAGAAGAAACAACGAGGGAACTTGGCGAGGATAAGGGAATGGCATCAAAGGAACGTAGAAAGCATAGAAGTAGGAAGGAAGGAAGGAAGGAAGGAAGGAAGGAAGGAAGGAAGGAAGTAGACGGGTTCGTTGAGGCGATTCCTTCGAAAAATAAGATGCAAAGATGCACCCGTGTGAGCACGTGCTTTTAACTCCGGTGACGTTGATCAAGCGTATCGCCAACTTCCTTCGAAGGATATATCGTGTAATCCTCCGCGAAATGCTCCCCGGAAATGCCTCGTGTATCTCGTTTCGATGCATATGCTGTTTGTCTGACCTCCACGTACTTCTATTTCTCCCTCTTTTCCCTTCTCTCCTTCTCTCTCTCTCTCTCTCTCTCTCTCTCTCTTATCTCATAACATATATCTACATACATATGTCATGAATACAAAGCGATATATCGAAAAGGTAAAGTCATTTTAGTATGACATCATCTTCATACTTCTTTTTTTTCCATTTTTTATTTAGAAATATGATGATTTCAAAATATTCTTTTTTTTCTTTCAATGAGAGTAAGTTTTTTTTTCTTATTTCAAATTTTTACTAACATCATTGAAAACTTATTGAAAAATATAATATTTTCTAATACTTTCTAATATAAAGATTTAAGCGTACATTATGATGTTAAAGGTACGATATTAAATTCTTATATATTTTATATTTACAAAAAGTTATGAAAAAATATATAAGACGAATATATCGATTTATGGAAGAAGTTAACGCGTTATTCTACGGGTAATTCGCAGATTTTAGAATATTTGAAAAGATCGTAAAGAGAAATAATGAGGGAAGGAAGAAAGGTAGGAAGGAAGGACGGAAGGACGGAAGGAAGGAAAGAGTTTAAGGGTGGATAATGATGACCGTGAAAGCTCGTAAAGGTGTTAGGCGCGATTGTGAAATCCCCGAAACGATTCCCGAGTGGTAACGAAGAGTTTTACGGTAAACTCTAGAGGAGGAAATCGCTGTTCTAAGGTCGGTCCGGTCATAAATCCAAGTTCGCTAGTGTTATCTAGCTTCCAGCATAGTTCGAGCCACCGCTTCAAGGCGTCCAGGGGGTGACTCGAAAAAGAAAAGATAGCGAACGATGAACGAAGGGGATAGAAGAAAAAGAAAGAGAATGAGAAAAAGTAGAAGGAGGAGGAGGAGGAGGAGGAGGAGGAGGAGCAGGAGGAAGACTCCTGAAACGACAATGCAACTCTCCAGGGAGAGAAAAACAAAATAGAGGAAAGCCATTCGAAAGATCGTTACTTCTTCGTAACACGTTCGAACCGAAATGTCCAGGGTTATAAAGTTTTCACCAAGTGGTAATAGAAGAAATACAACTCTTGATTGTACAAGCTTCTCGATATATATATATATATATATATATATATATATATATATACGTATAATAAATTTACATAACTCTTACGTATAATAAATATATAAATATATATATATGTATGTATATATGTAGGTATTATTCTCGCTCTGATTCATACGTTAATGGATAGACCGAGATATTATTATAAAATAATATCATAATACGCAAATATAACTCCAGGGATGGATTTAACGAAAGAAGAAAAAGAAAAAGACAAAAAAATACTCGTAATAAAAGTAAACAATCATTCGCATAATCAAGATAAACTCTCGTTGGAATGATAAAAAAAAAAGAAAAAAAAAAAAAAAAAAAGAGAAGACTTTTACATTCTAACAAAAGATATTAAATATTTATTATTATTAAAACATGAAACTATATGATGCGATAGAATATTTTTATTTTTACTTTCGCGAACCAAATCTAATAATTTCTAAGATATTAAGTTTACTTGAGCTTCGACGACAAACGCATTGAGTAATTCAATTTCATAGTATGTATCGTTAAGAAGTGGCAAAGGGTAGGTAAAACGGAGTTATCTCTCTCTCTCTCTCTCTCTCTCTCTCTCTCTCTCTCTTTCTCTCCCTGTCTCTCTCTCTCTCTCTCTCTTTCTCTCTCTTTGTCTGTCTCTCTCGATTTCTCTTTATGTTGGATCCCAAAGGTTCGTCGTCAAGGATGCGAGATTCCAAGGCGGTGATGTGGTCACGGCTGACGAGCTTCTATGTACATACACACGGAATTAAAGGCAATAGGAGTTCGCCACTTCGGCGAAAGTGCAGAGCGCTTCGTTAACTCGTGGCATACTCGAAGGACGTGTCTAGGATGCGAACTAAGAGCCAACGAGGCTGTCTCTTCGAATAGAGGTGATACAGCATTTATGGGACATCGCAGGCGGTTACTATCGTCGGTTACCACGATCTAACGGTCGTTGGACCCTATACTGTATTGCTTTGATCGAAACCCGAGCCTGGAGGAGTTAGACCACGACGAAAAATGGACGACGAAAAGAAAAAAAAAAAAAGAATGGAAGGAAAAAAATAGAGAGAAATTACCTTTCGACTTTTACTAGTTTTTAAATAACAGCACATTTTCCTGTCTCTTTTTTTGCCTCTCTCTCTTTCTTTCTCTTTCTCTCTCTCTCTCTCTTTGTCTTTCTCTCTTTTTTAATAACAAGTAATCGAGAATCGGTTATTGGCAAAAATCAAAAACATTAACTAGCATCCATATTCCATCTACGTATTTTGCACGCTCGATATAATACGAAGTATTGATCTATTGTTAGTAAAGTATAAAAGGACAACATGGAAATGGAAAGAGGAAAAAGAAGAGGTAGGAAAAAGGAACCCTCACGAGTGTATACATATATATATATATATATATGTATGTATGTATGTATGTATGTATGTACGTATGTATGTACGTATGTATGTATGTATGTATACATATAGGTATATATATGAATAGGTACATATATATTTGTAGGTTTGGAGGAACGTCGACGAGACAGACGTTTTTCGTTCGTCTTTTTCTGGTACTCCCGTAGCCAATTGAATCTGCAGTTTCAGAGAAAGGTAGCCGTCTTGCACGGATGCAGAGATTTTCTTCTACGAACTCGATCGGAGAGTTCCTTATAGAATTTCAAAGTCCAGCAAAGACTTGCCAAAGCTAGGAGGCGTGGTGACACGCGCGCCATGACTCGAACCGTTGTACGTGAGCGCCAAGGCCAATAATCCTTTTTTTAATTCCACTCGAATATCACGTGGCGTCGACATCGAAGATCATTGTTCCCGGTAGATAAAATAATTCACAAACTTGAGAAATCGTAAAAAATCGTTATTCATTTCATTTATACTCTATCTCTCTTTTTCTTTCACTTTTAATGAAAAATTTAACTATTACAGCTGAGCTACTCAACGATATTTTAATCTTATATGTATTTTGTATTATATTATTGTTTTTTAATTCGATAAAATAAAATTGCGAATTTCACAAATTTATCGTTGGAAGAAAGAAAAGATGCTTATCTTTGCAACTAAAAGTATCGGTGAAGGATCAAATGATAGGAAAAAGAAGAAAGATAATAGAGATAGAGATAGATAGATAGATACAGAGAGGGAGAGAGAGAGACAGAGAGAAAAAGAGAGAAGGAAAAGAAGAAAGTTAGTTCGTACTTTTGTCTTTTTTTTCAATCCTCTTCTTTTTCTTCCTCTTTCTCTTTTTCTTCTTCTTCTTCTTCTTCTTCTTCTTCTTCTTTTTCTTCTTCTCGAAAGTTGGAGAAAGATCAGGGAAAAGTCAGATAGGCCGAAGCGAATAAACCTTTCAGACCGGCTTGGTTATCTCGTGGGACACGTCGAAAGTAAAGCACGAGACGAAAAGAGAAAGAGAGAGAGAGAGAGAGAGAGAGAGAGAGAGAGAGAGAGAAAGAGAGAGAGTCTCAAGAGAGACAGACAAAGAGAAAAAAGAGAGAAAAAGAGTAATGATTACTGAATTGGAATATCCACTAAAGAACGAAGCAAGTAAGTACGAAGGATTATATATACGATAGCAGATAAGAAAGAAAAAGAAAAAAAATAAAGATATAGAAAGAGAGTGTGAGAGAAAGAGAGAGAGAGAGAGAGAGAGAGAGAAAAAAAAGAGAGGAAAAGAGAGAAAGAGAGAGGGTGGAAGAGAAAGAGAGAAAGAATTGCCAAAAGGGAAAAGTGAAACGATCATGGAAACCGTTAATTGCTCACGGCTTTCGAGCTTGGGAAAGGGTGGTTAGTTTCTTCGTTACTTCAACGAGAGACTCTTTTCCTTCTTTACATCCTTTCCAATCTTTCTGCTGAGAAGAAACTTTTCCAAAAAAAAAAAAGGAGAAGAAAAATGACGACAGCCATGTTTTCGATCGAATTAAATACAAGTCAATCGAACGTTCGACCACGAAGGGGAGGTCCACCGGTGGTGTCGCGCTTTCGCCAAGCTTTAGGATTCCTCGATGAAAACCGTAGAGAGAAAGAGAGAGAGAGAGAGAGAGAGAGAGAGAGAGAGAGAGAGAATGATGCAACGGTGGTCCGTTTGATCGATCGACACTAGAATGTTCGTTGGCTCTGAGCCGTTACGGAGGACGCAACGTTGATCGCATAATTACTCTACGGATTGACGTGTATAGCACTTCTCGTCGACGTTACGAGGAAGAGTGAAAAATAAAGGATAAGGGGAACGCTGTCGAGAACGAACGAATGAGAGAAAGAGACGAACAGAGCGGCTGATGGAATCGATAACAAAACTCCCAAACGTGTATACATATATACACATATATATATATATATATATATATATCCTCTTGACGCGGTTAACATTTAAACATTTTCATTTCGACCACTTTCGAATTGTCGCTTAAACGAAAGCCACCAATTTCGAAATTGAAATTCAACTGAAAATAAAACCGATCTTTTCGTGAAACTCATCGATGTTTGTCAGCCATTATCATCAGCTATTTTCTCTCTCTCTCTCTCTCTCTCTCTCTTTCTCTTTCTCTTTCTCTCACGATTACAGTATATTTTCTCGTAGAAAAAGATTTCAAATGTATAGCATACCATACCACTCGTTGGAACTATAAAGTTTCGAGATTTTAGAGAGATGGGATATAAAGTAAACATCTTGAACTTTGTGTTTCTTTTTAACGTATCTAACGTAATGTGTTCGAGAGAGATAGAGAGTAAAAGAGAGATGATGATTGTATCTCACCACCTTTCTATCGAAATAAGGGGTGAACGTTTCACCCGTACGATCGATGCAAGATGGAATGTGAATCTTCTATCCTTTAAAGTATCACGCCGAGATTCGTAGACCCTCGATAATATACGCTTGATATCGCTAGAGATACGAAAAGGATCGATATACGAAAACAGATCCGATGAATGTATTGGAGACTATACTATAGAGATATATTTGAAAAAGGAAGCAAATGGCGATAGCCAACATTTATGCTCGTCCGATTTCTCTCCCTTTCTTTCTTTGTCTCCTTTGAAATTTCTGATCGTAAAGATCGAAATCGATCGTCCTGGGACAAAGAAGTAACGATTTTATTTCTGTTGAAAAGAGCAAAACAAACGCTACGATCGGATTTGATAAAAAAGTTAAAATAAAATAGATACGTTCGTCATGTTCGAAATAAAAGAAAGAAAAACAAAATGAAAAAGAACTTTCGAAAACGTATATATATATATATGTGTGTGTGTGTGTGTGTGTGTAAAAATATAGATATATAATATTCAGATATATATCATGAACACGTAGGCAACATTTTTCTTCGCTTTTCACGAGCCCTAGACTAACTCTTAACCGTAAAGTGGAATGTTAATTTGCCATGAGGTTCGTTCTACATGCAAACGTCAAAACTATTTACGAATAACAGTTCGTATATGTTCTCACATAGTATGTATAAACGTTGAACAAAGCTTACGTACGAATATATACATATATATATATATGCGTTTGCGACTCTCAAACATATTTTCATCGCAAATGAAAATTCATCTGATACTACAACGAGATCGCCATTACGATTACGACAAAGTTAATTCGACTCAAGTTCGATCCCCTTTTTTCTTTCCTATTATTATTGTTTATACTCGAGCTGGTTAATTGCTTTTTAAATTAAGCCTCGAGGAGAATTAACATATTCAAGTATCTGTGAAAACGTAACCACCAGCGTTTTACGTCTGCTCACCCACAAAATTCTCTATCTTTTCTCTTTCTCTCTCTCTCTCTCTCTCTTTCGCTTTTTCTCATTTTGAATCTTTCCCCTCTTTTCCTCTTCCTTCCTTCGCTTCTTCAACTTCTCAACGAAGCAGAGGAAATTAGCAGCGTTTTAGAGCGAATCGTCGTCTCTTCGCTCTCAGCAAACGTAAATCGGACATACGTAAACCAGCTACATGTGTACGCGACACAAATGCGAATTGGATGTCCAAACTAAGTAATCACACGACTCGCGCTAACAAGCTATCTCGTTAATACTCGACGGACAAGATTATCTCTCTTAGGAAAGAAACAACCGCATTGTTCGAGTCTCACGATCTCCTGTCGAGTCGTAATATTCCTATGAAAAAGTATGCATTTGTGTGTCATGTGTGTGTATGTGTGTGTGTATGTGTGTGTGTGTAAGAAAGAAAAAGAAAAAGATTGATTGTTTATAAAGCTTGAGAGTAACGTCATATCGATCTTTCATGCTCGAGGCTGTGATCTTCTTTTCACTTTTTTTCTTCCTTTTCAAACTTTTTCAACATGCGTCTCGTTAAAAATGTCTCGATATCATTTGTCTCTCGTACAATGAATTTACAAAAGGAACAACATATTATCCGTCCTTTTCTCTCTCACTCTTTCTGTCTCTCTCTCTCTCTCTCTCTCTCTCTCTCATCTACGGAAATTATTGATCCTCGTATTTTCATTACTTTTAAATTTATTTGATGGTAATAAAAAGTTAAAATTTCGATCAAGTTCTTTTATTTAAGTTTTATCCAATACGTGCCGGTATGCCAGAATGCAAACGAAGGAAAAAACTTTCATCTGACCGAAGTTGAGATCTAAGGATCGAAGGATCTACCAGAAAAAGAGAGTGAGAGAGAGAGAGAGAGAGAGAGAGAGAGAGAGAGAGAGAATAAAAAAGATGGTAGAATTTAACAAGGAACTTATTAGAATTTATTTTCCCAAAGACGAACTCTAAACTAACGAACTTCCGCACAACAAAATTATATTCCACGACGATTTCCATCTTCGCGGCAGGATTAATTAAAGTTAAATTTATCTTCGTATTGGGGACGAAGGCCGCATTCGATGCGAGTTTCTTTCCTTCAACTTAGCCGCTGATTGTGGATTACGAATGAACGAAATCGAATCGAGTATGCAACGAGCAATTAAAGGATACTTTTCTCCCTTCTCTCTGTCTTTCAATGTCACTGTAAATACGAATTTGAAGAAAAGTTAAACGGATATTTACTTTCTATTTGTGTCAAACGTTCACTCGTTTCTATGCAAATTGTGAGAGAGAGAGAGAGAGAGAGAGAGAGAGAGAGAAAGAGAGAGAGAGAGAGAGATAGAGAGAGAAAGAGAGGGAGAGAGAGAGACGGCTTACAGTATAATGAATACATCAAAAAAAAAGCGGAGAAACAGAAAAAGTGCTTAAAACAAAAATATATAAACTGATCCGATATAAACGTGATATTAAATTTCTTGTAACGGCGAAAAAAAGAAATAAGAGTTCTTTTCAAATAAATAAAAATTTATTTCCTATTATATGGGAAAATGAATCGGTTGGATATCGCATATATACCAAACTATGTGGATACACCTATATTAAATTATTACATTAACGCAAAGCTCGTTTTCGAGAGAAATATCAGACACGAGTCATGCTCTAAAAGAAATTTAATATTTTCCACTAATTAATATTTCATTAATTTACTCTTTAAATAAGACGAATAACGTTAACTCATAACCAACGTCGCATTCTCGTTCTAATAAAATCGTTAAGAAAAAGCCAGTCTAATATTGCGCTTAATTACAGATCCGACACGTTGCTCTTATCGGTCGATCAAACGAAACGAGCAAAACGAAATTAAACCTTACAGATTTCTGTTTAATTTTTTTCGTATTACTTTTTTTTCTCTTTGTATAATTTTCTTCTTTGTTTATTCTTTTCTCTTCTTTGTTTTACTTTTTAAAAATTACTTTTGTTGTATATACTAATAAACAAGCGTAAACGTATTACTCGTTACGAATAACCAAATGTTTTACTCATAAAAATTGTATTCTATACGAAAAACCTTTTTTTATTCGTTATAAACGTAAACCATTGTACATGTTTAGAAATAAGAATGGAAATTAAAAAGAATTGAACGCAAAAAAAAAAAAAGAAAAGAGGAAAAGAAAAAAAGAAAGAAAAAGAAGACAAAGAACTAAAGAAATTAATTACTATCTAATCGAATATCTGACTATGGAATAATATTGAAAATGAATTTAATAAATTATTTCGTCATTGGTAAGTGTTCAATCCACATAATACTTACTACATCCATGAAAATATTTAGTACTGAAAGGATTAAACAATAGAATATCTGAAGTTGGTTTCGTATAAACACACTCGTATCATCCCAGCTTTTACGATTTGCCATTCAACTGTTCTCTCTCTCTTTCTCTTTCTTTTTTTGTTTGAAAAGTTCTGTAAAGCGTCGGTGCAAATGGAAGAACCAGTACGGTTTTTTATTCTTTATCGTAGCAGTTAAACAAACAGTTGATTAAATATTTTATTGGCAATTTCACGATCTTACAAAGGTCGATCATTCAAGGTCAACTAGCCCGAAGCTTAACTTCCCTGAAATAGAAAGCAAAAAAAAGAGAGAGAGAGAGAGAGAGAGAGAGGGAGGAAGAGGCGAGAGAAACAGAGGAAATATATATATATATATATATATATATATATATATATATATAATTAAGACCGAATCTATAGTTCATTGTTCCATTTGTGTGCTTTTCTCTCAATCGTCCTTATATATATTCCCTCTTTATGTACCCTGTCGTCTCTCACACGTTTCATGTGACATTGGGAAAATCACTCGCGAATAGTTTCGCCTTTCTAACGAAATTCCATGAAACTTTGCGTCTCCCCTACAAATGGCTTATCTTTCTTCATACTACTCATTCCTTTCTCCGATAGAATCGAATCAAAGCAAATCCTTAACCCTTTTCGAAGTTTCTCTTTTCGCTTTTGTCGTGAATAGACTCTATTTAACACTTTCATTCAAAAGTATCGAATGTGTACAATAAGAGTAAAAAAAATTCGAACGAAATGTATGTGCATGTGTGTATATGTGTGTATATAGGTCGTATACTAACTTGTTCACAATGCGTTCTTTCACTAGACAATAGATATATTAATTAGTCAAAATGAAAATGATTTTCATTATTTTTGTAAAATGTCATTTTTAAAATCTAATCGTATCTTTTCCTCGAAACATTATTATATACTAACTTATTATAATACTCTATCATATAGAATTTTATTTAATTCCTATTGTTTTATCTGATATATACAATATGAGGTATATCTTGATATGTATATCAGAATAATATTGTCGATTTTGTATTATCGGTTCAATGATAGTAGTCAAGAGATGTAAACAAACCAGTTGCATACTAAATGTGTAATAGATGCGTGAGACTCCCTTTTGGGGAGCCATTGGTCTGCGAACGGTGGTCAATTGTTGAGTGGAGGAACTATGAATCTATAGATCATGTAACTACTCTATAGGGAATTTGCTTCGACTTCTCGTTCGTAAAGTGTTACGATATCTGAAGGTTATGAATATGCATTTGACCCGATCACGTGTATTTGTTTACGTTTCCTGACTCGTCTCATTGAACGTACCTATAATATTAATTAATTTTTCTTCCTTCTTACTGCACAAATTTCCAAACGTCTGCATGATAGTATTAACCCATTCATATATCTTCTAACACAAAATTGTAGAATGCTATGTAACGTTGACGAGAAATTGTTTATTAAATAATTATTGTTTTAATTAAAAGAAACAAAAATCAATAGATAAGTAATATAAATTAAAAACGTTCAGAAGCCGAACGACCGTAACAGTCGAGTATCTACTTACGACTGCGTCCTTTCGTTTCCTCTATCGACTTCGTCGTCCTCTAACGCTTATCTGTTGTTTGTTTTGTCTCGTTCACATCTTTGTATTTCTATCTCTCTTTCTCATTCTCTCTCTCTCTCTCTCTCTCTCTCACACATTCTCATTCAACATGAAAATGATCTAATCAATTCAAGTCATATATTTTTTTAATATATAAAAATATTCTTTCGTTTAATTAAAAATTTTTGAAGACTGCGTAATAAATAAAAAATAAGTAAATAAATAAATAAATAAATAATAATAAAATAAAATAAAGTGCGTAAAAAATTTTCGATTTACAATTGGATTACGTTCATCAAATTATGACGAATAATATAATTTATATCTTTAGGAAAAGAATTTTTCTCCATCGAACAAAATCGTATCAGATATTAAAATGATATCAACTCTATCAGAAAGAAATAGTTGAACGAAAATATAGGAATTCCGCATATCGATGAAAAATATAAAGACGAGAAGGTGGATGAAGAAGAAATCTTGAAAGAAAAGGCAAACCCTTATATAGGCAAAGAAGCGAGTTTCCTAGGAAAGCTAGGGGATCGAGTGTAGCAGGTGCTTCGCGGTCCGATGGCACAGGTCATCGTCGGATTTCCATTATGGCACGATGCTCGATTCACCGGTCTCGTTGAATAATGAACGAGCAGCCGGTAGACAGGGCTGACGGCAGAGAAGCGTCCCTCTGAAACCACCAGTAAAATCGATGCGGGACGAGTTCGCAACCTCCTCTTCGTTGTTCTCTTTCTCTCTCATTCTCTCTCATTCTCTCTCATATTCCCTCTTTCTTTCTCCCTCTTTCTCTCTCTCTCTCTCTCTCTCTCTCTCGCTCTCTCTCTCTCTCTCTCTCTCTCTCTGTCTTTTACTCTTATTCTCCTATCGCGAATGAGAAAGCAGTCTACCGTCGCGTTGAGACGCACTAGAAATATGGAAAAGAGAAAGAGATAGATATATAGATATATAGAAAGAGAAAGAGAGAGAGAAAGAGAGAGAGAGAGAGAGAGAGAAAGAGATAAAGAAAGAGAGAGAAAGATGACCTCGTGACCCGAACGCGTGACCTCGTCATTTATAATTTCGGCCATCCGAATCTTTAATATCCGGTCTGAGGGCGCGACGATAGAGGAATAAGGGAAGGAGGGGGTGTAGTGAAACGGGATGAGGGAAAGATATGGGTGTCTCCGTGGTTCGCGAGCCGAGGGTAATGGCTATGAAACGACGAGTTTCTACGCACCTACCTTCATCGATCGTTCGTATGAGTGCGGGAGAGATAGAGAAAAAGGAGTTAGAAAAAGAAAGAGAAAAAGAGAAAGAAGAGAGAAAGAGAGAGAGAGAGAGAGAAAGAGAGAGAGAAAGACTTAGCAAGCGATTATGATGAAGCGACTTCCTTTAACTTTTGCAATTTATACTTTCGAGTTTTGGATTGACAAGTATGAATTTTTAAGGGAGTATACGAAAGCTTCGCTTTCCCTTCTTCCTTCTTCCTTATCTCACTCTTTCTCTCTCTCTCTCTCTCTCTCTCTCTCTTTCTCTCTCTCTCTCTCTCTCTCTCTCTCTTTCTCTCTCTCTCTCTCTCTCTCTCTCTTTCTCTCTCTCTCTCTCTCTCCTACACTCGTATGTATCTTCTACGAGTATCAAGAGTCTCTTCTTCTTCTTCTTCGTCTACGTGAATCCCTAGAAATGTCCCCGATGAAGAAGATACGAAAATCGTCGATTTGGGATATCTTGCTGAAGGCAAGATTCTTCTCTCATTCACGTACTTTTCCTGTTAGCCAAAGTAAATTAATTTTGAAATCTTAATTGAAGCCAATCCTTCGAGCTCCAATATTAAGGATATATCGAAAAAGAGAGAGAAACAGAGAAATAGAGAAAGTAAGATAGAAAATTATTTAACCGATTTTGTTTATTGAAAACGAAGCGTTACGAAAGAAAATATTATTTTTCTATCGTATTATATTAATTAAAATCGCAAAGAATATGATATAAGAACGTGTATCATGTCGCTTGACTTGCAAATTCAATGCAATATAACAACTATCGTTAGGAACTTTCTCTAAGAAATTTCTTCATGCTCTTAACAATATTAATGATTCTAATCGTACGATGTAATTATTAAACTTCTCTCTCTCTCTCTCTCTCTCTCTCTCTCTCTCTCTCTCCCTCTCTTTCTTTGTCCTCCTCTCATATATTTCTTTTCCTAATGCCAAATTGCATGATGACTACACGTCGAGTTTGATTACTTGACATTTATACAATTATAAATTAGACAATTTATACAATTTATACAATTTATACAATATTAAATTAGACAAGTATAATATAACAAACTCATTCGTATATTTCGTATATTTTATTTACACTGAAAAAAAAAAGAAACGAATAAATTAAATTCAAATTAAGTATTAATATAATATCGAACGAATTAGAACGTTATACAAAAAAAGAGAGGGGCGGATCTCATAAGTGTCGTGAAGAAGTGAATGCCGATCACCAAAGAAAAAAAAAAATCGAAAAAATCGAAAAATACTTACGGTACTAAAACACGTCACTATTCGATGCGTAACTAAACGAATTTTTGAAATGGGATAGGAGGAGAGAAGATGCTTTATAGAGAAATAGAAAAATATGTGAGATATCTACGTAAAGTTTCTTGACAGTCAAGGCTAAACGTAAACACGTTGGCCCGTTCGTCTTTTAAAAAGAAAGGGTATGAGAATGCCGAACGTGCGCGAACCTCATGTCACGTACATCTGCGCGTAAATTGAACTGCAGCCCGAATGTCTGCATGTGCGAGCTATAAAATACTTTTCCCATTCCATTTCTCTGTCCAACATCCCCCACCAATCTCTTTTCTATCGTTCCACTTTCCAGTGAAGGGAGAGATCATCCCAGATGTGTCGTTTCAATTAACGATTCATCGAAATGAATCTTATCCCTCGGTAGAACAACGCTAACGATCAACGTCTATCGTTAATTACGAACTGCCGAGCGTTTATTAATTAGCGTTTATTTTCAGTTTTACCAAGAAGCTATATAGGAAGTCCTTCTTGTACAAGGTAACTTCTTCCCATCTTACGAGATTTAACGTCTGTTAGGAAAGACGACGATAATGAATCTTAGATACGAATACGTTCTTCCGTTTAATGTTTCTTTAATGTTCACGTTCCTCCGCCTATTTTAAATATCGATCCAGTCAAGAATTATCTCTCGTTAACGTTAAATTATTACTAAGTTATCAGGGCCGACTCTTTCGATCGATAAATGATTATCTAACTTCTTGAAAGTACTTTACGTAGAACGAAAATATGTATATTTTATATATAACATAATATATAGTATATATATATAATATAAATATATATATATATATATAAAAGGAAGAAAGATAATTTATAAAATATATGTAAACACACAAATACACACACATACACACACACACATATATATATATTAGAAGAACTGAGTCATCGATCAAGCTGTTCTTCCTACGTAAGCTGTAATACATCATAAAATTTCCTGAAATAAATATACATATACATATTTCGCGTCGTATAAAAGTCGAGAGATCTCATGATTATTAAAATACGTGGCGGGAGCGCGTCCTGTTCGACGTAAAACCATTCATAGGAGAAATGATGAATGAGGATGTGTCGAAGGGTGCAAGAGACGAATGTGTGTTTTTTTTTTTCATTTATGCACGGCCCCGTACAAAAATAGCCCGAGTCAATCGAAATCAGACGACTTTTGTTCTTTTTTAATCTATCTCTCTTTTATCTCTCTTTCTCTCTTTTGCTTTGGCTAGTTGTTATTAACGCAAAGAACAAATTTTACTTCGTTGCAATTCACTTACATATATGTAATTACGTGTATGTATGTATGTATACATGTATACATAAATATTTAAGTTTGTACATACCTACCTGTTTTGGTTATTTGACGATAAAAGTTACTGTGATCATTATAAAGAAAAAAAAAGTATAAACAAATGTAAAACTTCTTCGAATTCATTGACTGTATCTTCTTCCATGGCGTGTCTTCGTTCTTTTTCTAAAAAGAAAATTATTAGAAGTACAAATATTTTCAAAAGTTTTCTTCTTTCTCTTTCATTTTTATTATAAAATATAATAATATTTAACACTTACGTCACATCGAATATACATAACACCTATGTACACGTAAACCGCATACACGTATATATATATATATATATATATATATATATATATATATACATATATACATATATATATGTATATATATATATTTATATTTATATATTTATGCATATGTACAATTACCGCCCTACGCATACATGCGCATATAAATTTTCTTAATTCCTTTAGAAAAAAAAAGGAAAAAGAAAAAACAAGCCCATAAAAAGATCTTAATATTAAAGTAAAAACGATTAAATTGTTTATAATGATCGTTCCTGCAGATTATTTGCTTCATTATGATATTCGAGAGATTCAATCTTATATATCCTTAACGTACAATATAACCATAAGCTTCTTAATCGCTTATCGTATTCGCTCGTATAATTTATTTGAAATTTTTTCATAATATTTCTCTTTGGATTTTTTTTTCTTTTATTTCTTTTTTTTTTTTTCTTTTTTATCGAGAATCTCTCATACGATTTAAATAGTCGGAAAAAGAGGAATACTTAATGTTCACGTTATATTAACGTACAGACAAAGTAAATGTTCTCTCTCTCTCTCTCTCTCTCTCTCTCTTTCTCTCTCTCTCTCTCCTTCTCTTTCTATTGCATACATTATTTCATTCTCGTCTAGGTCTACATATACATATATCCATTTTTTTTTTTTAACAATCGTCCATTCCATTCCGTGTCACGAAACCCTTTATCCTTTCTTTTCGTCGACGGATATCCACTTTGCAAAGGAATAATGAAGAATAATTAGATTTCGAACAATGCTTCGAAGCCGATACTCCCAGCTAGATTACGAATTATCAAGGACGATATGCTCAATAATCAAAACGCGATGGGGCTGATAAAATCGTCTGGTATTCGGATCGATCCGCAAAACAAATATAGAAGGGTCGATGTACGATCTTGCGAGCGTGAAATCGTTTCATTACAGCAGACCGAGTGCATTTTTTCATTCCTATAGATATATACCAGGTGTATATGTATATATATATATATATATATATGTGCAAATATATATATATACATATATGTATTTATATATATGTGTGTGTGTGTGTAGAAAGCGTGTATAAAGCTTACTATATATGTACTGTCTTGCATTTACGTCACAATCTAAGTTTTCACGTTTCCCATACGCGACGGGTACGCGTACATGCTCTCTTAAATTCAATTTAAGACAAACAGAAGAAATAAACAGAATAAAATGTACTTAGAAAAATCTATATATCAGTACATTTCATGACTTTATTATAACGAAATTTCATTGCCGTTCGTTTTGTTCAAGAAGATAAAGAAAAGAAAAAAGGAAGAGTTAAACGTTTTGACCTTTCACAAAAGATAATAATGATTGCTGCTATTTCGTTCTCAGAGAAGAAGAAAAAAAAAAAAAAAAGAAAAAAAGGAAAAAAAAACTTAATAAAGAAAGAAATATAAACGATTCGTTGAATCTACTACATTAACGAAACTCATTTCGTTATGATGATTTTGCGGTTAACGAAATATTACGCGACAATGATATCTCTTCTCTTTGTAATGCAAAATGTTGTGGAACGTCGATGGTCGATTCGATATATGCTGTGTAAGGTCGTTAGAAGCATAAGCTCGTTCATGCGAGATAGCAAAATGAAGAGGGCTTACACAATGGCAGAAATTGCTTTACGAATTTCCCAGCTTGCATCACGCGAAGAATTAAGTAAACTCGATACGAAATGTTATTACAATAGATCGCAACAATATTGTATTATCTATGTATAAATACATATGCATAGTTTACAAGGCGTTAGATAGTAACCGTGGTCAACCCCTCGGAAAAGTTATTGATTCATTAGGGAAGAAAAATGAATAGAAATTACAGATTAACAGTTTCGTTTTCTTTTTCCTGTTTCCATAAAAAAAAAAAAAAAAAAAAAAAAGAAAAACAAAAAAAAAACAAAAAAAAACAAAAAAAAAGATAGAAAAAAGAAAAAAAAAGAAGAAAAAATAATATCAACTTTGTAAATAACGTTTCATTACTTTAATAAATCTCGTAACGTACATTTTCATCGCGAAATGTACAAAATAAAAAGAGATAAAACAATAATTAATATAACGATATATTATTAATATCTTATTATACAAATACATTAATAAGCATCGTTGGAAGCGTAATTAATTCTATATAATAAATGTATGTGCCCAAAGCTTGGCATCGTCGAGAATTATATTCAAATATTCAAGATAACGCATCTCTAATTTGACTCTAATACCGACATCACTTGTTCAAGACGGATCATCATCTCTTTACAAGTTTAATCACGATTCCAGCAAGTGCTGACGAAGATCACCCTCAATTTTTATTCATATCGAGCTATTATCCTCGCCGCTCTTTCAACCGCTCTCTTTCTTCCTCTTTTTTCTTTTTCGTTTTCTTTTATCTTTCTTTCTTTCTTTCTTTCTTTTTCTTTTTCTTTGTAATACAGATTACCCTTCAATACTGTTCACGCGTATCCCTTATCCTGATCCTTAAAGAAACTATCTCTCGTGATAATCCCTAAGTTGGCGAATCCATAATGAACGAGAAAGTTTTCACGATTTTTAAAGAATCGATCGAACAAAACACACACACACACACATACACACACACATAGACAGACACATATAGATACATACATAACGCACACGAGTATACAGAAAAAATAGAAAGAGAAAGAGGAGAACTCGTTCGTCGAACAGCTTCGACGTTTTTACTCGTCGGTATTGTAATTCGT
>NC_140811.1:4782500-4802500 GCF_050613455.1 Vespa mandarinia | reverse complement strand
ACGTAAGAGTACGCGCATTTGTATTGAAGTACATACGTATGTACTTACGTGTTTGCGTGAGAAAAATATAAAAGAGAGTAGACAGAATTTAACACGAGATGAGTTCCTTCGTGCACTGAAACAGAAAGAACGGAGACCTTTTTCCTAGAGATCGCCGAACGATCTTTCGATTCTTCGATCGTATACAATCGATCGATCGATCGATCCATCGTTAGAAAGTGATCCTTGAAAAAGCTTCTTCGTTGAGAAGTCGTTGCAACGCGAACTCTGTCTCTCTCTCTCTCTCTCTCTCTCTCTCTCTTTTATTCGTATAGTACGACTCCATTTATCGAAATCTCGTTTATCGAAGTGGATTTTCATTGCGGAGTACCGCTAAACCGTATCGAAACTCTCATTACGCGGTTAGATTCTACCAAGGAAATCTGGTTATATAAATACGTCTAAAATCAAATAAGTACATATTTGCCTTTGATCAAATAACTTTTTCATTAAACAATAAATCATTTCGTTCTTTATCTATCTATCTATCTATCTATCTATCTATATATATATATTTATTTTTTTCCATTGTCAATTCTAAACAATTCCTTGTGATAATTTTCACATTATTGAAAAGGTAACGTATCTAACTTACCGTAGCAAAACCGTCGAATGCACGAGCTACATACGCGTAGGATTATACTCATTTTCCTCAAGTCACGTTCTCTTTTTCTCTTTCTCTCTCTCTCTCTCTCTCTTTTTCTTACTCTTTCTAATCTCTACTTTCTTTCCATCGTCGACACAATCGTTCTACCAATGGCTTTTATCAAAAGAGGGGAAAAGAGGAGGAAAAAAGTCTATCGTCGTTTTCGCTCTTATAACAAGTGAAATTCACTATAATAAATCAAACCATCATCGTAATAGCGCTAAGTGCGATTCTCAACTGGTGTACATATGAGAAATATATTTCAAAAGTTATTATACTTATATATTTTTAAAAAACGTTATTACATTTTCTCTATTTTTTTTAATTATAACACATCAGATACATGTAGCGTTATAATACCGTTCGTATTGTTAAATATTGCAAAATAAAAAACTGAAAAAGAAAAAAAAAAAAAGAAAAAAAAAAGAAAAGTAACGAATTTTATTATATTATATATTCCACGAGTAAACTTCTATTTTCTAAACGTCAGACGTTAATGCGGAATGAACATTTAAAGAGCTAATACTACATCCTGATTACGATGCTCTCTTAATCTCTCCTATGAATTTTTTGAAAGAACGAACGCTAATTCAAATGAACCGATCGATAATGAACGAGACGATGGAATAGTCGTGAGTACACTTAAAAAATAATCAAAAATGGAGTTTTATTACGTAAACGCCATGACTTTTCATTATTTTCTTTTTCCTCTCAACGCTATTATTATCATCGTCCTCATTATCGTTATACCCATTGAACTTCATTACGGGAAAAGGGTGGAATTTGATACCGAAGGAAAAAAAGTTTATGTGGCATCCTGAAGAAAATAAAAGTGCCCTTTCTATTTTTGCTTGTAATATTATCAGATTTATTATTTTTCTTTTTCCCTGTTATTTTGCTATCCCTTTTATCGATGAAATATCCCGACTAGCTGATTCTAACAGAAAAAAATATGCACACATACATACGATGCGCAGACACAGAAGAAAAAAAGGAAAAAAGAAAAAAAAAACCTTGGATTTTACCACAGATTTTCGTATCCATTGAAAAAGTTTGGGGGATCGTATTGTTGAACTCATAGTGTGGGAGAGAGAGAGAGAGAAGAAGAGAGAGAGACAGAGGATAAGAGAGAGACAGAATAAAACACGCGTAGAGCGTACCAGATTTCAGTAAAAGGAAATCCGTATTAGTGCGTAAATCTAATAGAATTTGCAACTCGACACTAAAATTTGCGTATAGTCAAGCGACCTTCTTTCTCTTTCAATATTTTATCGAGATTACAAATCTAATATTCATTTTATCGTATGGTTAAAACGAAAATCGGAATTATCTGAATAGAAAATGTTTTAAGCTTATCATTATTGTTAATTCATTAGAAATGATAAGAGTCAAAATATATTTGATGTATACTTGTACGAACATAGCATACAACGATAAAGTGCTATAACTATTTATATATATACAATATATATATATATATATATATATATAATATATATATATATATATATATATATATATGAAGAGAGAGAGAGAGAGAGAGAAAGGGAGGGGGATGGAGGAATATACAAGTAAAGAGAAGTTAAAGCTTATGTATGTACGAGCTTTAAATCCGTGCGCAGGGTAAACGTACTTACGAAGTATTTGTTTACGACCTAAAACCCCTGGGAGACAAGTGTCCATGCGAGAGGGTAGTGGAATTCAGTAGCAGCGCAACGTGGCTATGCCGGAGATAAGAGTGCCACACTGTAAATTCCATCACTATATCGCTAAACATATATATAATATATATTTATATATATATTTATATATTTATATATTTATATATTTATATATTTATATATTTATATATTTATATATAAATATATATATATTTATGTATATGTATGTGTATACGGAATTGCATAAAGTAAGAGGCATCCAAATTTAACGCTTCCATTTGTACGTCATTTTCTCTCATCGTTTCTTCATTTCATTTCTCTCTCTCTCTCTCTCTTTCTCTTTCTGTTTCTTTCTCTTTCTCTCTCTGTTTCTTTCTCTTTCTCTCTCTCTCTCTCTTTATCTCTTTCTCACGAAAAGACGGAAATCTACCTGCGGCCAGCTTTTAAAAGCAACCTCAGAAAGACAGATAGATGGATGAATAGAAAAGGAAAGAGAAAAAAAGAAACTAGGTTCTCTCTTTTTCTCAAGAGTGGTTTATAAAGGAATTCAAATCTTCACAAAACGAAAGGATTCGAATGAGTTCGAATGCCGGGAGCAAAAGTGGAAAAAGGATGCCAACATGAGAGAAGGTAAGAGCCAAAATTCCTTCTCCAATGCGATGCAATACTCTGCTATTCTATGCTACGCTATGCACAAGAGCCAAAGGCAGTTTTGTGAGGATCGATTTTAGAGAAAGTATTCGTTCATTTTGCCTTAGGTAATTTTTGAATGGAAATATTTAAAGAATAAAAGAAGCCTTAGAGAGAGAAAGAAAGAGAGACAGAGAGAGAGAGAGAGAGATAAGAAATCAAATCGATTCATTTCATTTGATTTTCCGAGAGAATTCCTCTTACGTTGATAAAAATAAGGAAAAGAAGGAAATGATAGGAAAGTCTTAAGTAGAATGGCGACTCGGAAACGAACTCACTATGACAAGTGCGATTATTAAAATCGCATATACTCAACTCTTACATTAGATACATCTTTGTCTTCTTCTTATTTTTTCTATCTATTAAGTCATACGTTCATACGCGCACATGCACACACACACACACTCACACACATACGCCAAAGAATGGCACACATACATAGATACTTAAAGATACATACATACACTAGAAACTCTTAAAAAGAACAATCAATTTCGTATCCCCGCGAGTATACATACTACGTGACAATATTCGAAGAAGCAACGGGAATAGAGAATCGATGTTATTTCTCGATGAAATACAAATTTCGTAGTCACGTTACTGCTTATTCGATGTAGTATGTAGATATACACACTGACACACAAACTCACACACACACACACACACACACACACACACACACATACAGACATACATACATACAGACAGATGAACATACACAGAGATACGTACGTATGTACGTACGTTATCGGTTGACTATAGAGTGACGATCAACAGACTGTGACGAAGGAGAGAGTGGTTGTCGTCGTCTTCGGCGAGGAGTAGGCGCGAATCGATTGTCAAATGCGCAGGGGATCCGTGTGCGAGTGTGACGGCTTGTGTCGGGCAGCGCAGAAACTCAGACCGAAGCACAGCATCAGCAAGATTACCGAACCGATGAGGAGATGACTGGACCAGGACAATGAGCATTTGCCTGAAACGTACAAACCGTTGACAGGTCATCATCGACTCTAAACCTGTCGTCTCTTTGACCGATGAATTTCTGCTTTGCTGCGGGACCATTCTCTGTTGTTCCACCGTTCTAATACAACTTGATTCTCTATCTCTATCTCTATTTCTATTTATATCTCTATCTCTATCTCTATCTCTATCTCTATCTCTATCTCTATCTCTATCTGCCTTTCTATCTCTTATATATGGTTACGTATCACCGTTCTATCCTATCCCATAAGCGATTACGTGCACTTGTCACAACAATATGCTTACCCTAAGGGACACTTCAAGTTCAAGATTTGAGCTTAATCGAGAGAGAGATAGAGAGAGAGAGAGAGATCCCAGGAGACAAAGTCGAGCCAATTATTGCGCACGATGCATCATTCTCGGTGATTCAAACGGAATGTTATTCAATTCGACTGAAATTTTCAAAACACTTGTCGATTCCCCTAAAGAGTCATCATAATTTTGTTCACGAAAATATTTCAAATATACATATATCTTACGATTATTCGTTTATTCTCTTTTTGACGTTAAATAATTTCGTAGTTACATTTAAGTCGATAAAAAGGAGAGTGCCATTGGCATTAATAGCTTTTACGATAGAACAGATAATATTGTAAGAACTTACTGCTTATTGTAGTACGTAGAAAGAGTATCGGAAAATCTTTTTTTGAAAATCGAAGAAAAGAAAGTATCGGAAAATAGGATATATTTAGCGTACAAAACGTGTGAAGATAGAATCGAACTCACGTACACACATATATATATAGAAACGTACAGATACATGTATATATATATATATATATATATATATATATATATATATATGTATGTATATATGTACATGGCAGTTTTAAATCTATTTCGTTAAGGAAAATGACTTCGCTTTCCCTACAATCTCTCTCTCTCTCTCTCTCTCTCTCTTTCTCTCTCTTTCTCTCTCTTTTTCTCTCCTTCTATTTAAACTTTCTACAAAAATCCTTTTCGACAGATTTTCTTCCAAAGTACATACTGCTACTATTCACGAAAGCAACTTTCAGAAAAGCTTTCAGAAAATCTCCTAGCTGTGTCAACATAACGGAACGCGAAATATCGTTAAACGTCCATTAAAATTGCTTGAAAATTAAATGGATCACCGAAGTTCGATTTAATAGAAAGTCTGCTTATAATCAAATCGTTGAATGAACCGTAAGAAACGTGACTCGACAAACGTCTCTCTCTCTCTCTCTCTCTCTCTCTCCCTCGCTCTCTCTTTCTTTCTCGATCTATCTATCTGTCTATCTACTTATCGATCTCTTTTTCTCTTTTTTATTCCTCAATAAATCGCGGAAAAATCTCGGTGATCGAAAACGTTCTCGCGAGAAGTTAATTCCAGGGGCGGTCGCGCGTCGTAACAGTTTCCTGTCGGGTCGATCGGTCGCAGATAAGTTCATTTCTCCTGGAATCCTTGGGGAATTCTTTGAGATAGGGTCACGACGGAAGCTTCAAATTGATTAACCCTTTCCGGGGGAATAGAAAGAGAAAGAAAATAGAAAAAGGGTAAGATTGAATGAGAACTGAAAGACCAGAGCAAATTAGATTTGAATTTTAATTCGATGATTATTAGTACTGTCTGTATGCAATAAATTAAAAAAAAAATACATATATATATATATATATCTACATGTATTATAGACAGAAACAGAATGTCAGAAAGAGATAGATAAACGGAAAATAAAAAAGAGAAAGAGATAGATAGATCGATAGATAGATAGATAGATAGGTAGATAGATAGAGAAAGAGAGAGAGAGAGAGAGAGAGAGAAAATGAGACATAATAAAGAAACAAGAGAAACAGATAGCAATAAACGGTTAGGAAGGTTACTGTTAAGGTCGAACGAATAGCGTAAGTCCGCGATACAGCCTAGGTTCATAAACTAACACAAAAAGGGGTTAGAGGGCTCGTGCCTGCCTCGAGGATAGAGAAAGTTCCGCGCGCATGTGAGAGAGAGAGAGAGAGAGAGATAGAGAGAGAGAGAGAGAGAGAGAGAGAGAGAGAGAGAGAGAGAGAGAGAGAGAGAGAGAGAGAGAGATAGAAAGAGAGAGAAACCGACAGTAAGAGCGTCGTTAGGTTCCGTGGTTATACGAGGTGCGTAATGATCGTTGCGCGGTCGACCCTTACATCGGCGATTAGCACCATTCTACGAGAAGGAAATGACGAGCTTGCTTCTATAACGAGAGAGAGAGAGAGAGAGAAAGAGAGAGAGAAAGAGAGATAGATAGATAGAGAGAGAGAGAGAGAGAGAGAAAGAGAGATAGATAGATAGATAGAGAGAGAGAGAGAGAGAGAGAGAGAGAGAAATAGAGACAGAGAGAGAAACAGCTTACTCACCGAGATTGTACACGTTCGCAGCCTTGCCGCAGGACTCACGTACTTCTTGATTGTCCCATCCAATGGGGTACATCACCAAACCACCACATATCATTGTAGCTGTAACGTAGAGACACAAGACAGCTGGAATTTGTCTCATTAGTTTTGATATTCTATGCTATAAGATTATATAAACTAGGGAATAAGTAAGGTGGATAAGAATAAAGAGAAAGAGAATGAGAATGGAAAGAGGAAACGTATGTATGTTGTTTCTATGTCTCTTTTTGTATAGGTAAACTAACTTTCCACGTAGAAACATCATCGATCTTCCCACACTCCTTGATAGAAACACGCTTGAAACCGAGAAATTCCAGAAATGTCACGGTTCACCGCTGTAAGGTGGTTGCTCGACGATGAAGAAGAAGACGACGACGACGACGACGACGACGACGACGACGACGACAACGACGACGAGAGATAAACTCGATTCTGCGGTAGATTATCTCAAGGATAGCAACGTCGATCGAAGGATTACCTCGAGGAACTCGGTTATAAGCGGGACCATTTAACAGGAACGTGGAAAGTTCGATAGGCTTTCAGTAGGAAGGATAAATTTCTCGATTTTCCAGAAATTCTAGATTATTGCGTGATCCAATGTGGTTTCTCTTTTGAGAATTATTCAAATTAGACTTAGTTGTTTCTTTAAAAAAAATACGAGAATAAATTCGTATAGAATTAAAAACCGATCGAAGAATTTTAATCATAGCGAATCGAATCAATTGGAAATATTTTTACGTGAAACGCGAGATATACGTATATATACGTATATATGTATATATTCGTAAACTCATTAAAAGTTTTTCCATTCTAAACGTATTCGTTAATTTCGTTTGAAACGGCCATTATATAAACGTACAATTAAATTAAATCGCATACCTATCTTACTAGCAAGTAAATGTTCAACGTTCCATCGTGGTTTACTAGTCGTAATGCTATTTAATCTAGATCAGTAATCAACGAGAACGATCGAATAAATTTTAAATCCTATAATATTCTCTATTACCCTTTAAGAGGAAATTGCCGACAAGATGCGAGACAAGTTAATTCGACTATTACGGCAATTGGAGCATGTCGTATGCGTTCAGAATCAAAGTTAGTTATTAGACAAGACAAGGATTACTCACCGGCTATGAAATGTATGGAACCAAGTAATCTAGTATGTTTTGGAGTCCTTAGTATATGGGGTAGAAAAGAAGATGCTGCTGCTAAAAGAGTCAATGCACCGATCACAGCAATCGATACACCAATCCCCATCGTTACCGTGCTAGCTTGCCACCATGCGCTTGGTATATCCCAGAAACTGCAAATTTCATTTTATGTTGAACCTCATATTATTAAATATTCTATAAACATTCTTAATCTCTCATTCTCGGAGTAAAGTGGATGGGGTAGATGGTGGATAGGGGAGGGGGGAGGTCAAGAAAATATTCGAAGACTTCTTCAAATTTAAAAACATTCTCTAGATTGGACAAAGTATTTGGAGTTTTTAAATATATATATATATATATATATATATATATATATATATATATGAAAACAATTTTTATGCTCTATAAAGTACGTAAAGAATTTCAAAAGGGTATAGTGTTTAACAAGTTAAATTAAGGTACAGTAGAGGGTCACTACTCACCGGCATTCTATTTTTCAAACATTTTTATTTCAAACATTTTTAAATATACTTTGTAACGTTTAGATAATTAAATGTATACTTCTTAATATAAAAGTAAAAAAGTATGACAATAAATTCTCATGTATATTTTATTTACAAAAATTATATATATATATATATATATATATATATCCAATGCAAAATTGATTTGGCACTCAACGTATATTAACCGTGCATACGATAAAAGATATATATATAAAAAAAAAAAAAGAAAAAAAATCTTTATCATTTCTCTTCGAAATTAACTAAAAAGATGTTATTTCATTTCAATGCAAATATTTTTCTGATAATCACGAAAGATATCTCTGAACGTATATCTGTATGTACGTATATACATATGTACGTATTTACGTGCATGTGTGTTTGTGTGTGTGTATGTTTGTGTGTGAATATGCCGTTCACAGCTTCGCTTGGGATATTCCATCCCGTGTTGATCGTCGTCATTGTTTGCCTCTGTTACGTTACGTTCGGGATATCTGTTGCCAGTTACAGAATAATTTATACGTCATCCCTACCGCAATATACCTTACACACTCGTAATTAATTCCAAGTTCGGCTATCAACGAATACTAGAAAGCCGTTCTCCCATTGTTTCGAATGCTATGAAATATACATATGTATTATATTATGACATTAAAGAGTATATTTTCTTGGTCAAGAAATTGAAAACTAATAGAACGATATAGAGTTAAATAAAATAACGTATTTGATTTATCAAAACTTTAATTCATATTTATATGTGTGTAATAATAAAGTTATTACCTAGACAACAATATTCATATACTTTAATAATAACTAATAAGATTATGTGTATATTTGATGAATGTGTATATTTGAAATTGAATGCCTTTTAACAATGATTAGTATCGTTTGAAAATTTATTGCCTTTGAAGTATTTTAATTTTATAATCGAACAAGAAAATTTCATTTCTTTCACCAAATTATTTTCACTTAATTTCGATTATTTAACGATTATTTCAATTCATCCCACACAATGAAAATTTCAAATGACTTTCATTTTGTTTTTCTCTCTTCATGTCTCTTTCACCTCAAAACTAACATCGAGCTATGAAATGAAACATTTGACAGATTAAATGAAAGTAGATCGATTAATGATGAACAAATATTGGATGCATATACACAACATCGATAGGTAATCATTAATGTGAAAGATTCTTCTCAATTGAATACGCCTGAGGGAAACACAAAAGTTAAATCGATTGTATCCATCTGAATTTGTCGGTCTCACAATTATTTATATTGCATAGTATACTCAGAGAGACGATATATATTTTTTAATTTTCTTTCTTTTTCAAACTGTAATCGACCGTGAACGTTCGTTCAATTTGCATTTTGTCGTGATATTAATGTTTTGTTAGTGTTCTTTTTTTTTCTTTTTTTTTTTTACATACTTCTTTTACAAATAGCACTTTGACATCTTCGTTAATGACAATTTATTTCCAATAAATGTATTTACGCCCATCGATGAATCCCGTAAAATTACATTTTTATAGAGTACATATACGAGCATATATATTTATATTTACATACATTATATATATATATATATATATATATATATATATATATATAATTCAATACACTCAAAAAAAAAATATTTCTCTTGGTTCTACCTTCAAAAAAAAAAAAAAAAAAAAAAAAAAAAGAAAAAAAAAAAAGAAAAAGAAAAAAAGAAAAAAAAACTAAACAATAATAATAATCTAAACAAATTTTTCCCTCACTTATATGCGATATTAAATGAATAATGAAGAAAATAAGTAATTCATTTTTTCTCCCTTTTTATCATATAACATTATTTTATTATATAAAATTAGCCTAAAGGCATCCTATAATAAAATATACAAATAAAACGAAATACATATAGATCATAATTAATTATAAGAAATTTTAAACGAACTTGCGCTTAACAAGATTTCAAAGGGAACGCTTTGTTTTTTCATGCGTTTAGAATTTCTGTACACCACTCGAATATCTTTCCGCTTTACGTATACGAGCGTTATGTATTTATGTGTCACTTACGCATATATACAGGCGCAAATACACGCACGCGTGTATACGGGAAAATTCAGAGGAAGAGATTCAGTTTTGGCAAACAATGGGGCGGACGATATTTGCCATTTTCGAGCGGGCACAGTGGTGATACATTCAGGAATTTCTGGTTGCGCTAAACGAGAAGGATGCGGTTCCGGTCGCGGAAACGCGGGTAAATGGGCGGCACGTGTATACACAAACGTACCGCAAACGTATACATAGACATATATCTATAGGAACTGTGGAGATGGCAATGAATGTGAGAATACGCACAATCAATAAATAAACAAACGCATATATGTACATACGTACCTAGAGTACCGAGCACACTCGTAAACTATCTCAGGAGTAGCGTTAGGTGCCCTGATTCGTGGATAGTTGCAACGCCGAAAGGAACTAAAGTACGCGTCGGCCTTTCCCAGCAGTCGTCCCTGAAAAATATAAAGACATAAATCTAAACAGACGTCGGTGTGCGCTTACCGTTCGCTATTTTAAGGTCGTATGTACCAGAAAAAGGTCTGCTTCGCGCTTCACGCACCGATCTTACGCGGTCGTATTTTACGACGCGATTCTGTGGAAAAATATGACGGGAAACGTTTGCTGAAATATCATGTTAAGAAAAAGAAATATAAAATTTATAGAGTATTTCAAAGTGAGGAAATGCTAATGACGTATAAATCCAATTTCAAGTCCTTTATAAAAGTCTCCTTAACGATAATGAATTTATGAATCAATGAATATGAAAGATTAAGAAGAAAAATCCTGCCTTATTAGAAAGAAAATAGATTTATCATTGATGTCAATGATGTCGTTGATTTCATTTCACATAAAAAACAACGATTGAGTTAACGAATTGTAATGAAACGAGGAATCAATACATGGACACACGCACGCACACGCACACACATACACACATATAAAAGAGAAAACCAAAACGTTTCGAAAGCAGCTTCATTAAACATGAGCTTGATTAATAGATACATAAACAAACGCGTGATTAATTTCGTATCCATTTAATTTTTCCGCGTTTACTTTGCGTAAAATCGGATTACAAAAAAGGAAAGGAAAAAAAGAAAAGGAAAAAAAAAAAAAAAAAAAAACAAAAAACATACTAAAAAAGAAAAAATGAAAGAGAAAGAGATAACGATCAGAGGACGATTTCTAAATATTATCGCTGCGTTGAACGCGTTCATTTTTCAACGTTCTCGTTATTCTGCATTACGCGTTACCCTGTTATATCGACCAACACGCTAAAGTATTTTCATAAGTAACTAAGTACGTAAATAAGTAAGTAAGTATGAGGAAAAATTTGCATGCAAACGGCAAAAGAAGGAAAATATTCTCGGAGTAAAACGGTCGTACGTCGTCGTTTTTTATTTAAGAAAAAATATAAAAGAAAAAGAGAAATAATCTACTTATACAAATCCGTGCAAAGAATTTCATCGAGTCGCGTTGCATGAAATTATCCTTTTCGATCAACGATAAATCGAATCTCACGCTGTGCGAATTTTACGACTTTTGTAACTCCTAATTGGCTCAAGTCCTAAAGTTTCGTATATAAATCACAGGATAAAGTCGACGAAAAAAGTCGACTTTTGCAAACCACGTGTCTCACTACACCAACATTGCTATTCGAAGGAGTGTTAAACTGATTACTTGCACGTGATTTTGTCTTTTTTTTCGATCGAGTAATCATCAAATTATATATAAATGATAAATTATAATGTAAAAAAAAAATAGCTTTGTGTTATGGGAAGCGTTCAATTAGAGCGTATATATTATCTTATTATCTCTCTCTCTCTCTGTCCCTTTCTCTCTCCCTCTCTCTCTCTCTATCTATCTATCTCAATCTCTGTATAACTTTCTCGCTCGTGCTCCATCATGCTCGACGAAACGTTTAAAGGCCTTACTTTTCTCTCTCTCTCTCTCTCTCTCTCTCCCTCTCTTTATCTATCTCTCTCTCTCATGCAGAATTTGTAATGTGGCAATTTCGAGAACCATCGGTATGCTAATAACCGCGTTACCTCGAGCTCGTACGTTCCGCATATTCTTCCAAGGTATCCTTTGCCAGGATACACTACACTATCTTGGCGTTATCTCGGGCAAAAACGCGCGGCGACTTCGAAACTACAACAACGGCGCCAGGTTTCGGTCGATTAAGAATCCTAATCAGGCAGCGTCTCCTTCGAGAGGAGGCTCGAAAAAGAAAAAAGGAAAAAAAAAAAGAAAAAAGAAAAAGAAAAAAAAAGAAAAAGAGAAAAGGAGAAAAGGAAAACGAAAGGAGGAGACAAAAAAAAAGGGAGAGAAAAAGAAAGAAAACTTTTCGTATAAATCACGGTAGAGAAAAAGGGGTGACAAAAAAATCGAAGGACTTTACATACATATGCATGATGTATGGTACATTCTTTCTAAAAAAAATTTATGGATATTATCCTATCTCCTTGGATTTCCTTATATCTTTTCTAATCCTTATATAGCTTGATGTTTTAGTGATAGAAACGTTTTTCAGGAAATCAACATATTTTTTAACGTTTTGTTCTTATCGCCAAATAAAAAATAATATCCTTATATGTCAAAGTATACTAAACTAAATATTTATCGTCGTTCTTTATCACGAATTCGAATTATTTATCTTGGAAGATTCCCCCTTAAAGTAAAATTTCTACATCGTCGTCGTGAAAAAATAATGGGTAGAGGGGAAAAAAAAAAAAGAAAAAAGCTTATTTGAAAGTAATCACTCTGCGGTGTTTGAAACTCTTGACTAGGGAGATTTTTGTAAATGTGTATATGTGTATGTATGTATGCATGTAGTGTACGTGTAGGGTCCGAGGAGAGATAAAAAGAGAGGTAAATTCGCAGCTGGCCGACATATTTGCGAATAAAAAGGTAGGATAACGCGTTTGGAGATTCCTGTTTTCTTATGCAAATGTAACGTAGGGGTGGTTCCGCACGCTTTGATCCTATATGCGTAAAATTTTGTTCGCTCCTATCTTCTATCTATTTCTCTTTCTCTCTCTCTCTCTCTCTTTCTCTTTCTCTCTCTCACACACACACATACACATACTCACTTACTCGCGACCGTTTTGTAACGAGACGATGTCGATGAATATAACATTAAATATCCATTGTTTCGTCAGAGTGCGTCCGCTTCAGTGCGACATTACGCGGATAATAAAGTTCGAATCCGCTAATACTCGAATATTGACTCGGTAGACCGCGTTCGCTCGGTGGTAATTCCCAACAAAGGAATACCTACTACCGACTAATTTATTGAAATATACCGACGTTCCTATAATCCGATTACGTCATGTAATTACGAGACCAAAATCAAGTATTAACCACGGTGGCCCTTAACTGTCGCGCACAATCCTACGATTTGTAACTATCATATTAAGTGTGTGTGTACATGTATATATATATATATATATATATATATATATGTATATATTTATATATATATATATATATATATATATACGTACACATGCATAAATTAAAAATGAAATATATTCGAGATTTGTTACTTCTACTTTTTAATTATTGTATCACGTTCGTTTATTATTTCACGTATTACATTTTAACCTTAATTCCGTTTGCAATGGTGTTTTGTCAAAAAACCGAGTATAATAAATCAATCTAACTCTCCCTCTCCCACTCTCATTTTCTTTTACTATTTTCTTTTCTTTTATTTCTTTTGTCTATCATTCTCACACGTACGCATAGATATCGATCGACTCTCTCTCTCACTCTCTCTCTCTCTCTTCTTCGCTGTATCCTTCCATCTTCGCGAGAAAAGACAGGAGGTAACAAAACAAAACAAAAAAAGAAAAGAAGAAGAAGAAAAAGAAAAAGAAAAAAGAAGAAAAATAGAAAAAGAAAAAGCAGAAAAAGAAAACAAAAAAGAGAAGCTACGAGTACTATGCTTTTGCTCGGCGATAAGTCTCTCCTTTCTTCTCCTTTCGTTGCAAAAGCTCGATATTTATGTGTGTTAGTGTATGTCGCAGAAGAAGGCGTCTATGGCTAAAGGAAACGGGTGTAGAGAAACCGAGAGGAAGAAAGAAGGAAAAGAAGAAGGAGAGAAATACCGTAAGGAGGGTGGGTCTATGAGACGAACATTTCTCAACGGAGATCGGCCAATTGCTCGGACGTATCGCGCTTTTCCGCGAAGCAACGAAGCAACGGCCGGATATCCGTCGCGGCTAGAAACGTCATCCGTATCGTCGTATAAAAAAGGTACGAGTAAAGTTCTATGTCGGGGCAACCGCTCGAAGCAACCCCTACTTTTCTCTCTCTCTCTCTCTCTCACACACACACACTCTCTCTCTTTCTCTATCCCTCCCTCTCTTTTTCTGTGTTACACTACTTACGGACGTAAACCGATCGTACGGCAAAGACGGATTTATGTGCTACTAGGAAAGGGATACATGTGTACGATGTTCTACGTTACACCGCCATCATTTTTCTATTTCCCTCTTTTTCTTCCCTTCGTTCGTTCGTTCGTTCGTTCGTTCGTTCGTTCGTTTGTTCGTTCAACGAAGGAAAAAAGAAAAAAAAGGAAGGTACCTACCTAGGTAATATAAAAATATAAATGTGAAAATTATTTAAAAGAATCTATATTTATATTATATATAAAATATTATATTTATATTGCTATGTCTGATCATCGTAACAAAATAATCTTCAATTTTTATATAATTTTTGATCATTAATTTAAGGAGAACGTTTTATCATACTATGACACTCTAATCGTATTACTTTCTGCGGTTTCATTCTTTTGCAAAACGTTAACAAAGTGCTCGATCAGCAACATAAACGAACATATAATATTCATGCGAACGTGTGATGTATGAATGAAACGTGCATGTTTAATTTCTATGCGTATATATGTATATATATATATATATTTTGTATCGAAGTAGTTTTTTGGTTGAGACAAAAGAATGAAAACAAGCACGTGTATAGAAATGTATATTAAAAAAAATAAAAAAATTAAAAAAATACAAAATATACAAAAAATATAAAAAAAAACAACAACAATAGCTCGAAAACATTTTTGGGGCTAGGATTTCGAACAAGCTTATACATTGTATACTTTTTCAAGTTTCGATTGAAATATCATTGATCCGTGAATTTCTACGTGATGTGTGATGTAGATTTATACGTGTCTACGTCCTTTGATTTGCTTTATACAGTCGATCGTGATTGTTAAATTGTTTTTATACAAACGTGTTCGTAAAACGTATCACAGAAATATATTACGAGAATATATGTTTACGTTCGTATTAAAACGACTACTAGTATAAGCTATCTCTAATGTGGTTTTGTTTATTTGAAAATGATCACGCGTCTCTGTAATAAGTTCATTAACGATTTCATTATCATTAATAAGTAAATTAGTTTGATGGAAATGTTAAATCCGTGAACGGATTCGTTATGAATCTCTGTATAAACGATTATAACACATTTTGTGATACCACAAATGATACCAATGGTGTTTACATTAAAGCAAAGTCAATAATAAATTTTTCAAATTAATACGATCAATTGATAAACGTCTTTACATCTGTAAAGGCATATATAAAGCTCGATGTAAGAAAAAGATATTTCGATTCGTACTTTCGAAAAGTCTTCATAACTTTAGCGGTGCATAGCATACGTCAGCACAAGTAAGGATCTCGTTCGTACGATATGTGTGTGGTGATATCGACTGTAAAATAAAACTGAAAATATCTACACGATTTCCTCGTATCGCCGAACGTAATATACGTGCTAAACGATATAACAAGGGACTTCGATATATCTGTCTCGTAATGCATCTCGTTCGAACGAAACGAGCCAAGAGTAATAACGAAATATAAGAATGAGAAGAGAGAAAGAAAAAGAGAGAGAGAGAGAGAGAGAGAGAGAGAGAAATAGAGAGAGGGAGAAAACAACGATTAAAAATAAAAATAAAAATAAAATACAATATCTTCGAAAACGAAAATATCGACTTATATATCGGACCTTGTATATGTGTATGTATATATGTATATATATATATATACACGCGAAACTACTTTCAAGTAATTAACCGACGGAGCACGGTTAGTTAGAAAGAGCGAATTAAAGCCATTCGATTTCAATTTATTGAAGTCCATTAAAAGTTCGAGCTGAAAATTGGTAAATCGCTTAAAGCTTTGACTGTAGAAACCACGGCTTCTTTTTTCCTTCCTTTCTTTCTTCCTTTCTTTCTTTCTTTCTTTCTTTTTTTATTTCTTTTTTTTACCTTTATTCTTTATTACTGCTCGAAACAGCGATTTCGACGAACGAGCTTGAATTTCTACGTGAACAACCACCCGTAATTTGTAATTCATAACTAAGAACATATCACGAATAGGAAATGAATTTAAATAATATATTGTACCCATACATATATATATATATATTTTTATATATATATATAAAATATATATATAATATGTATATACCGTATATTTAAATATTACTATTATTATATAAAACGTTATCGCAAGCGTTGAAACGTTGAGTTGTTTGCAAAGTAATTAAATTAAATTAAAAAAAAAAAGAGAGAAAGAGCACGCGAAAGAAAGAGAGAGAGAGAGAGAGAGAGAGAGAGAGAGAAAGAGAGAAAGAGAAATAGTGAAAAGAAATATTATATATATCATTTAGATTGATAATTCGTTCGAATTTATAAGAAAATTATTTTCGATATTATAATAGATCGTTTGAAATGGAAAATAAGAAAGCGTAAAGTAAAAAAAGAATGAAGGAAATTTTTCCTTGAAAGGAAACGTATCGTTCGGCGGAAGGAGCTCTTGCAAATAAACAAGTTCTTGGGTCGAGAGAAAAGAAAAAGCACAGTGTGCTGAGAGTTGATTTTCTTAAGAAAACATTAGTAAGGAAAGGTGGGCGCTGTTCTCGTTCCTCCTCTTTTTCCACGTGGAAGCTACGTGAAGAAGATGAAAAGAAACTAATTTAACGTTGATTCTCCGTTACGATCGAAGATGAGGTAAACGAAAAAAAAAAAAAAAATAAAAAAAAAAGAAAAAAGAAAAAGAAAAAAGACTGCTAGAAAAGAAAAATGAAGGAAATGGGGATAAATGGAAAGTAACAAAAAAAAAAAAAGAGAAGGAGAGAGAGAGAATAAAGATATAACGTTTAATAATTTTGATTGTATAAAATATGACGAGATACATACAAGAAAAAAATAAAAAAGAAAATAATAGAAAACGAAAAAAAAAGAAGACAGAGAGAGAGAGACAGAGACATAAAATAGAAATGGAGATCGGGGTAGTGAATGTCGTTTACCTGTATCCAATAAGGCAAATAAAAGCCGGAACACGCTAGGATCGATGCCACAGTGGACAGAGTAGCCCACAGCACGCACAGCACTGTCATCTCATCGGTTTGAAAGCGTTCGCCTCATTCGCACTACCCTTTCACGTCGTTTCACGAGGTTCCAACGCTGAGACGAACGTCGGAAGCTCGAAAATCGAAGCCCGTACTATGTATTCTACCGCTTTCTTTTTATCCATAAAATATCCTGGCTGGAGTAACTTCCGTCAATCAAAACAAAAAAAAAAAAGAAATTCGCAATAGAGAACTCTGCTTCTTCTGATTATTATTATTATTATTATTATTATTATTATTATTATTATTATTATTATTATTATTACTATTATTATTATTTATTATTATTATTATTTATTATAATTTTATTACTATTATTATTATTTTTTTTTTGTTATTATTATTATTATTATTATCTCCTTTTGCTATATTATACTTTTCCTTTTCCTCTTCACTTTCTTCGTGTTATTGCTCTCTTGAACAAGATCGAGAAATGTCATAGATCATCAATTGAGAAGAAATAATGATCGTTCGTAGATTATTAAAGATCAACAAAATTCTTCGTTCAATTCGTCGTCTTCTTCGTATCTCTCTATGACCTTGTCCCACTGTCTATTTTCTCAAGGAATATATCAAAATTGTTTGTGTCGTACGTGTTGTATACATACAGAGAGGACTAAGCGACCGGCTTGCTTACTCGTATGCTTGCTTGAATGACGTTGAAAGTCAAAATCGGAGCTTCCCAGCTGAAGAAGCTTTGTCTTTCTCCCTCTCTCTATCTATCTATCTCCTCCTTCTTTTAGAAAGAAGATGAGAAACACGCTCGAAGCTAATTATAACTTAACGCATGGTCTCGTATACACATCTCTTTATATATTTATACACACGCGTATATATATGTACGAATGCGTGTAAACGTATGCGTGTATACTTCGAAGAGAACACACGCGTGCTCTTAAAAGAAGAGAAGAAAAAGAGAAAGAAAGAGGAAAGAAATAGAAAAAAAAAAAAAAGAAATAGAGAGGATGGAGATGGAGATGGAGGGGGAGAGGGAGAAGAGAGGGAAACAATCGACCGTATTATTTATGACTTTTTCTTCGCGTGTTTTTCTCCCACCCGAGTCGAACGCACGAAATTATATATTTATATGAAAATTTCCATTTTGTTCCGACACGTCCGAAAAAAAAAAAAAACGAACGACGGCTTAATAAACGTAAGAGTGAACGTTGAACCAGTGAGAGACAAAAGGGAAAAAAGAAATATCATGCACGAATTTCTGATACCTCGTGTCTGTCTCTACTACCTAATCCGAAGTTGACGCGCGCGGTGCCGCGTCGGAACTGCGACTGGACCGTTCTCCTCTTCGTTCTTCATCCCTCTCTCTATCTCTCTCTCTCTTTCTCTCTCTCTCACTGTCTCTCCCTTTCCCTTTCCCTCTCTCTCTCGCTCCTCTATCGCTCTCTCTCTCTCTCTCTTTCTCTTGCGCGCTCCTGTACTGTTTCTCTCCCACCACTAGCATCTCATTGCTCTCTCGCTCGCTCCGTTTGCGTCCTCTTCTCTCGAACAGCGTGGTGCCACAGCATCTCGGTTGAACCATCTGGCGAATGTACCAAAATATATATATATATATATATATATATATATATATATATATACACATACATATATATATGTATATATATACATATATATATTTATATACAGCCATATATATATATATATACATATGTCTATATGTACGTAACTATATATGTATTATATTTCTATATATGTATAATACATGTATACATCGAATTACCGGTAGGAGACGCGTGCACGCTTCTCTCTCTCTCTCTTTCTCTCTCTCTCTCTCTCTCTCTCTCTCTGTGAAGTCGCGCAAGCTCTATATATATATACATGCATTTACTCATACGTATTTAGCTTCCCAAAAGATGGAGAGAGAGAGAGAGAGAGAAAAAGAATAAACAGAGAATACACATGAACGAACTAGTATACCTTAAACACCTTGTGAGCCTTAATAAATCATGCAATTAAAATGCACACGATAGAATTACGATCTTATATATTTCAAGATTAATTAATTTATGAATTAATTGTATTCAATGTATACGACAAATTGACAATGTTTTGTATTATATCAATGAGATGATGATAATAATAATAAAAGCGAATATTTTACGAAACTTACATATATTCCCTGATTTTCCTCTAGCTAATTGTAAGCCTATCCATTAAGTTCCCCTTTCACTTCTCTCCCATTATTCTTCTTCCATTAAGTATGTTCTCCTGCCGGACATGAACGCACCTGCACGCGATCACGGCCAAGTACGAGGCTTACCGTTGTATGTAACGCAACATAGGAGGATTCCTATCATCCCCTAAACTACCCCCTTTCTATCACCGCAACCACTGCCACCACCATCATCACCACTACCACCACTATTACTATTACATAACACACATGCACAAACAGACGCACGCATGCTGT